>NC_090625.1:812985-816441 GCF_004359215.1 Bremia lactucae
TTTTTGCGACCATTTCGGTCCGCATATTCTTTTTGCTTGTCCTGTGCGCTTGCCATTGCGTCACGGACTTTACGTGTGATGGCTAATCGCTCATCCACAAAGCGTTGAGCCTCGCTCACGCTTTTAGCATCAAACTCGCCTATGATACCGCCAAGAGGTCGGTCATAAGGCGTAGTTTTATTGACCACTGCTAAACTGGCAGGGTCACTAGGGCAAGTTTCTGTCTTTGAGATGATACCCTCATGGGTCATCGTCATATTGACGAAACTATGTCCCTCTTTCGCACCGAGCATAGTGAGGGGCCCTCCCCCACTAAGACTCGGGCTGCGCACAAACGAGACTGGCGTCCGAGGATGGCGCAGTCCGTTAATATAAAACGGTGTCTCACCCGTACTGGCGTGGACACTGTTATTTATAGCGAACTCCACAAAGGGCAATTGCTTGCTCCACTCTTTGGGAGTTGCTATAGTGCGCAAGACATCCGCCACGACCCGATTGGCACGTTCTGTTTGGCCATCGGTCTAGGGATGATCTGCGGTCGACATGTGGAGCTTGCTACCTAGCAGCTCGAGCGCATGTCGCCAAAACTCAGACGTAAAACGTGGATCCCGGTCCGATACTATGGACTCGGGCATCCCGTGTAGTCGGTAAACGTGATCCAGGAACAAGAGAGCTGCCTCCTTGCCTGTGATCGATGTCTTACATGGTGCTAAATGCACCATTAGAGAATACCACGCGACGAGCTCATTAGCCTCTGAAATTAATGAGAACTACTGTAATGACGACCATTGTCGCCTGCTGTTGAATCACTTTGGTGGACGAAAGGTAACTCTTCCGTCGCATCTGAAAGCTAACCCTTCCGTCGCATCTGAAAGCTAACCTTTTCGTCGCATCTAAAGGCTTAACCAAATCGCTTTAGCTACAGTGATGGCCTGTTATGGCATCAGCTGTCACCTTGTGATCCCTTGAGAATCTTTGTGCCTCATGACCCAGATCTCAAGCTGTTGATCCTTCACGAGCTCCATGATGCGCCATCTAGTGGGCATCCGGGCCGTGAAAAGACATTATCACGAGTGTCTGAGAAATTTTGATGGCCACACCTATATAGATGGGCGGCCTACTATATTCGCTCTTCCGAACAGTGTCATCGCATTGAGCCTGCACCGTCCAGAAGTGCGCCATTGAAGCCGCTACCGATTCCAGCAGATTGTACAAACTCAGGTCTGGACTTCATGTTTGGCATGCCACGCGACCACAGAAGTCGGACAGGGCTCGTCGTTTTTAAAATAGACTGAGCGAAATGGTGCATTTAGCACCATGTAAAACATCGATCACAGGCAAGGAGGCAGCTCTCTTGTTCCTGGATCATGTATGCCGACTACACGAGATGCTCGAAACCATAACATCAGAACGGGATCCACATTTTACATCTGGGTTTTGGCGACATATGTTTGAGCTGCTTGGTAGCAGCCTTCACATGTCGACCGCAGATCTTCCCAATACCGATTGAAAAACAGAACGTGCCAATCGGGTCGTGGCGGATGTATTACGCACGATAGCGACTTGCAAAGAATGGAGCAAGGAATTACAAAACAATGAATGCTTTAAAGGGGGAAAGGTACTATTAAGTACTGCTACCCTACCTAAAAATGCATTTCTGTACTAATTGGAGGAACTACGAAGTTGTTGCCGCGTTTCATTGGGCCTTTTACGGTAGCAGAAGAGGTTGGAACCTAAACTATAGGCTCACCCTTCCCCCATATATGGAGACGCACCCGTATGTTACGTGGGTCGTGTGAAGCGGTGTGTAGACCAAAATGAGGTGGCATACCACCATCCGTCTAAGGAGACCGATGGTGACGCCGACTGTGAGTCGAGCGTCGATCAGGTGAGGGAGACGGTGAAGGCGAAAACTTTTAGCTGAATGACTCCTCTCATCACGATAAGGACTCGGAGAGCGAGTAATACCACGAGCGTAATGCGGATCCCTCGGCTCAACTTTTTCAGGATCACAAGCCAAAATTTTAGGCGTTCAAAACCCGGACGAATCTCCGAGCGGACTTCTTGAAGATCCAAGGTCAGTCGCAAAACTTGACCCTCGAGATCCGCAATCATCGTTCAGCAGCGCTTAACGACTGTGACTAATCGGACGAAGGTATCGCAGCCGCGAGTAGGTGGGCAAGATCATCACTCCTATCGGGTGCCGCCTGCACTGATGGATGCGGGTGGAAATCAACGCTTCCTTGTTGGTATGCTGCTTGCTTGCCGATCCGTGAAGCAAAGGCATCAGATCCTCGTTCATTGGAGAGGTTATCCGAATAATTTCGACTCTTCTGACGCATTGACGTGCCCGGCTTGGTGACTGACTATGAAAAGGAGCATCAGCTGAGGCCTCTTCGCTAGTCTCAAATGGATAGCAGAAGTAGCGTAGTGAGAGTACAGCCCATGATTACTTTCACACGCAAGCAAGCGAAACTAATTCGCTGCGACCGCTGTTCCATCGCATCGTAATGCGGATAAATGCAGCACGTGAATTCCGCCTCGTGTTGTCGAGCGTTTCATTTAAAAGCAATACGACCGGGACCGGTGAAATACGTCCAACAAGTTTCCTCTTAGACCTTAATGCAACATTGTCGCTATCAAAATTATGTGCATCTACGACAGCACGCTCTCGGAGCAATGCTCTAGGCCCGTTACTACGAGGGTATTGAGATGGAGGGGTATAAGTGCATAGCCACGTTTTAATATTGTGACACCGACTGAGAACACTCACATGTCGTCGGTAAAACTTTAGGCTCAGGATTGTCTATGCCAGAACCATTGTGAATAATATGTTGAGCAATAGACGTTGTGATTTTACCCAACGGTGAAGCGGCTGCGCCTTTATGGGCAGCGCTCTCATTAATGGTCGCTGCGCTAGCCAGCGCAGACGACGAGACAGCATTGAAAAACTTTGTTGTCTCCATGTTAGGAGCAATGAGTGAAGTTTGGATGGGCAATAAAGCGCCATCATCCTTCCTCATTAGCTCGTTGTCCGCATCACTACTATGAGGTGATGGCGACGGTGTCGACTTATTTAAGTCGACAGTGAACGACGGATCAACATCCTCACTGTTAAAAATGGGATAGATCCTTAACCCCAGTTAACGCGACAGCAGCAGTGGCTGTCGATGTTGTAACTGTGATGCTGGGCGACAGCGGCGTGTCAACACGGCGCAAGCGCTCCGCGCGTGGTTGAGTGGGTGTCGTAGCAGACGACTCACCAACATTGCCCCTTTTAAGGTATCCTTGGCGCCGTGTATGTGAACACAGGTCGCTAGAGTGACTGAGACAACTCGGCGGCACGTAAAGCAGCTCGCTATTCCTCTTTCCTCCTTGACGAATTTGGAAAATGTAAAATCGTTCTTAAAGGAGGGATGGTGCCCAAATGTTACACAATCCCCGTTAAGTACACTT
>NC_090625.1:816541-832538 GCF_004359215.1 Bremia lactucae
ATATCCTCCAAATATTATCTACCTTTTAGATAATATATTAATTAACAACCTTTAAGTGTTAATTTCATGTAACGATACACCCCGTTACAAAGGTGCCTCGTTACAGTATCAATAGAACCGATGTCTTATTGCGTCAATATAACCAAATTTGGTAATATTAAAATTATTAAGTTAAAAATTTAAAAGATAATAATTTTATACTTCATTACTTATTTCCTATCATAGAAAATAATATTGTTTATTGGTCTTGTATGAAACAGTAGTTGTATGCCCCAATACAGACACCATCTGCAGTGGACTTATATTCTCACCATCTGCCCGGACGGAATTGTTCCGATCTCATCCGGCTACGTTCAAAGAGGCAGATGCCAAAGCGCTACGCTTGGAGAACAGAAGTTTTTAAAATCGAAACTGCTGTCCTGACCCCTAACTTTAAAGGAATATCCAACAATATATTCTTGATTAAATGGACTGTACACCCTTGTTCACATCAGTCCCCATCGTTGTTTGATGTGTTCTCCTACTATATGAATCGCTAACTTTGCGCATCGTCTTCGGTTGTTAATCTAGAAATTCTTCTTGTCGACGTGATCCAACTCGACCCATTAAGTTTAATTTGTACTTTTTTACTCTGTAACGACCTGAGTCAATTTAAGTAAACTTATTACTTAAATTGCGCTAGACACTCCATAGATTGTGCACTTGAAGGAGTTGATCGATCCTACCCGCTCTTTTTTTGGATGGCTCGAGGCGACCAAATTTTCCTAGCTACTCAATCAGATGTTTTGCAATGAAACTCCGCATCTCAGATTAATAGACAACATTTCGCTGCTTCGACAATCCTGGACCCCCGCGATGGCTCATTTTCACCAAAGTGTTGCAAATCGTAGAGCAACTTCGTCAATCGACTTTGCTACCAATTGTCGGTGTCAATTTCACCATCCACGTTGGTAGCAAGACACATAGCCACCGATAGATAGATTTTGAATACAGTAGGACTCGTAATTGGTCTAATTACTTCAGCAAGCCGTATGTTTGACCCAGCCAAAGAGCTGCTGAACGTATATATTCAAAGGCACAGCACCGGGCTAAAACGATCAGTTTCGAATACTCGGCACTTGTACACGACAATCCCAACGGACATTCTAATAGCCTCTCGTTCACGCTGGCGACTCGTTGAATCAGGTTGTGTCTGGATAGACCAAAGTTGGGGATGGTGCGACAATGCCGTGCTCGACTCGCAGCCTTTGTCGCACTTGGCTTCTCGACGATCGTGCCGTATTTCGTCGCGTCGACTGTCATGCAACGCGATTCAGTAATAACGAATACTTTCAAAGCCTCCATAGAAGTTGCGCTACCAATCAGCGACTCGTTTGTCTTTAATGGCTCGACTTCGGATATCGCGCGGCAGCTATACTTGCGGCATGCAGCTGGAGAATCGATCGGAAAGTGCGTGCCGAATACAATTCCAAGCGCGATAAATGCCCGTCTGGCCCCGCTGAACGTGTCGTTTGACAATCTCCCTGGATTGCTGCAGCGAGCACTGCTGTGGGATTCTGGATACGTCCTTTCACCTGGGAATGACGCAGTACAAATTTGGACACTTGGTGGCCGATCCATGGCCAATTTAGCCATCTCACGGGTCGAGTATCGTACGACCGGATGCGCTGCTTTGAATTGCAAGCAACCAGATGACACAATGTATACTGTGAATGAAGCTTGCACTGGAACGCAGATGCTGACGGCAGCCAAGTGTATGATGGACTACTTTGATTCGGACACTAGTACATACCTTGCCATTTGGTCGGACGGCGGTGATTCGGCAATGGTTCCAAGTATACGAGCGGTCAAACATGGATGGATCGATTCGTTGACAAATGAATCGTACTTGGTATATGCGATACATACAATGATGGCAGATTCGGAACCGGCGTATGGAACATGTAACGAAGACGGGTATGGATCGCTCGTCGTTCCTTGCTATCCAATGCAACAAACGTCAGCGGATATTGTTGCAGTAATGTCCGAACCAGTGGCAACGCCGTGGTTAACAGCGTGGATCAAACAATATCAGCTTCAATCCGAGTCGACTGTCCAAAGCGGTGCCGACAGTACTGGCACCGGATGGAGTTGGTGGCTACTCGGTCCCATTGTTCTAGTCGGTGCTATTGCATGCATGTGTATCACTTTTGTTGTTTTTAAAAAGCGCCAACGTTTGCAAGCGTTCTACATGTCGCGCCTTTCGCCAGCGGAGAGCGAATGTAGTCGAAAATCAAAGCCTTCCGGTCCCTTAATTGCTCCTCGACAACAACAGAATCGGACCAGTATGCGTCGTACTGAACAAGAAACGATTGGGGATTTTAGCCGTACGCTTCGATTACCAAACAAAGACGACAGTCCAATAAACGAACAAGCCCCAATTATGGAAGAAACGCTGCCACGGTCACGTCGTAATACAGCTCCTTCTCATCTTCGACTTCAAGGGAGTCACGTTGCAATTGAATTCAATGCACCACCATTCCATCGAGGATCCGTCCCAGTAGTTTCGGCTTTGTCACGTGAAGCTCCCAGTCGCTCAACGTCTCGTGCGACATTGCAAATCCCATTACCAGCAGGTCCTTCGGTATCAGCTCAAGAAGCTCTTGAACGTCGATTACATTTGTCGTGTTCTCGTCCGTCGTCCGCACGAGAATTGAATGCTACACTACGTCCCTCCTCCAGTCACCTCTCGGGTCGTCCGTCTTCTGCTCGAAGTTTACGTTCGTCCGCTGTGTCTCTTGCGAATCGATGCAGTCATGACGTATGGAGTGATCACTCTTCTGATCGCTATAATGGGGAACACTTCTACTTGCCATCCCTTCGAGAATCCATGTCCATGTCTACAATGTCGAATCTCATGCCGTCGATTCGAGATTCTATCCAAGCTGATCGCGCAAGGATCCCTGCGATGCGTGAGACGTTTAGCCGCTCGTCAGCGACCGATAATGTGCAGTATACATTAACCACGGATGTCAATCTCGTGGGCAAACGAATTGCTTGGGAGCGAATTGAGCATGGTCGACTGCTCTGTCGTGGGGCATTTGGGGAGGTCTGGATTTGTCGCTATGCTGGTAAGAAAGTGGCACTAAAACGATTGCTGCAGACGAAGAAGCATACGTTTGAAGAGACGAAACAGTTTATGAACGAGATTCAATTGACAGCCAGTCTCAATCATCCAAACATTGTCAGATTTATTGGCGTCACGTGGAGTAGTTTGGAGAACTTGGCCATGGTGGAAGAATTTCTTCCTCGAGGGGATTTGCAAAAGTATATTAATCGAAGTGGCGACTTGATGACGTGGGCAAAGGACAAAATTGACATGGCCATTGGAATTGCCCGAGCTATTTATTATTTGCATACACGTCAAGTGATTCACCGTGATATTAAGGCAAAGAACATTTTGTTAACCAAGGGACTGCAGCCAAAATTGATTGATTTCGGCACGAGTCGTGTTTGGGAGCCTAATAATATGTCGGCTGGGATTGGCACGCCTTATTGGACGGCACCAGAAGTACTTGAGAGCTCTAATTATACGGAGAAGGCTGATATTTATTCATTTGGGGTATTACTGGCGGAGCTAGATACGTGTCAAGTTCCATTTTACAACACTGTTGGGTCCAATGGTGAGAAGATGAAGCCATTTCACGTGCTTAAGGAAGTCGTCGATGGGAATCTACGGCCAAGTCTTACAGTAGGATGTCCTCAGCGTATACGGAAAGCAGCCGACGATTGTTTTCAGCGCGATCCGACGTTAAGACCGACGGCTGCAGAGCTCGTGAGATTACTAGGAGGCTAATTACACCCCTCGAAGCTAATTAAAGAAGAAATCGAGTAGATTTGTATTAAATAACTGTCATTCTTGTTATACCGTCACCTTTGTCATTTTTTTATATCGAAATTATCCATTTATTTGAGATTGGCACAGAAACTACTGCTAAATCCCGACAATATTCGTTTTTAAGCCTTGAATGGTTATTCCTGACAATTGAAGTTTAATTTAAGTAAGTGAAGTGCTGGGCTCACAATCTGGCATTCTCAATAGAATGAGACCAGCAACTCTTTGTGCAATTTTGTGAGCACGATGTCTTCTTGTAGCACTATCCGAATGGTCGATTATACATTTGTCGTGATCGTTCCATGGCCGGAGTGAAGCGCATCTCTACTCGAATCGGCATCATCCATTTCTGCCGCCTGCTGTGGTGCTATAAAGGGGGTAACCTTCGAAGCTCACATTGTAATTTGCTAGTAAAGAAAGGTATGAATAAACACAAGCTGTCAGAATTTATGACTAGAGGAAGGCTCACAACCGAATGCAGCACTTTATCGAGTAATGAATTCTAAGTATACATCGTTTTGAGCGCTTCTTGCATACTGAAATGAATAACTTCAATTACAAAGTACGAATCATCCCGCAATTCTAAATTATGCACAGTGATTGGCCGTTTGTGTACCTGCGCCACAGATATTACAACGACTAATACCCATTTTGCGATCTACCATCAAGCCAACAAAATGGCCACACCCTCTTCAAATGGTCGCAATGTAATTCTTCGCCATGTACTCATTTTCCACCGCCACGGAGACCGAACGCCCGTGCTTACGTTTATTGGCTCAAAGATGGAACCAACACCAGAGGAAAATGATTTCTGGGCCTCCAAAGTGGCCACACCCGAGCAAATTGAATTGCTACAACAGACGGCCAAGGTCGTGGGTCCTGATAAGACACAGCCACCATTTATAACTCCTTCAAAAGAATCACAGCATCCTTATGGACTACTGACTCAAAAGGGCGTGAAGCACATGACAAACAAAGGTCGAGCACTGCGAGAGAAGTACGGACATTTACTTGACCACGACGTTAAGGTCGAGGACATTTACATCCTTTCCAGCAGTGTCCCTCGCACGATCGAGTCCGTGCAATGCCTATTACGAGGTTTCTTTTCCAGACACGATGACCAACAGTCAAGGATTCCGCAATTTTATGTGCACACATACAAACACAATGTCTTGGCGCCCGTGCATCCATTGCAAGTGTTTAACGAGATTGAGCTCATTGTGCACGACGATGTTTTGGGATTAAGAAGCGAGGTTGAGCGTGATGCCATGAAAAAGCTAAGCTTGCATTTGCGTGAGTGTCTGGGCGTGCCCAGCGATCAGCCACTATCTTGGACAGCACTGCGAGATGCGCTAACGTGTCGTCGCGCGCATGACTGGCCATATCCCGAAGGTGTGACCTATGAGATCTTTAAGCAGATTGAAGCGTATGATACGTGGCTTTGGCAGCGTTTGTACCATCGTAAAGCCTTTTGTTATCAAGCTTTCAAGAGTGGCGTGAAGGAGGTTTATGAATTTGTCAAGTCAGTGGTCGAAAACAAGCAAGTCGCCAAGATTTCTTTTTTCTCGGCTCATGATAACTCTATTGTGGCACTATTGGGAGCTCTACAGATTGATGTGGGCTTGCGATTGCCTGAGTATGGCACCACACTCGAATTAAACATCTATGAAGATCCGGCGACACATGATTTTTACATTACGCCGCATTACGAAGATGAAGAAATGGCTTTCGCAGGCCATACACAGGATCTATTCTGTCCATTCCAGCGGTTCGAATCTCTGGCTCTTGACTTTTTGTCTTGCGAAGAAATAGTTAGCTAACATGCAAATGTATTGCAACTTCAAAGATTCATTGGTTAATGTGATCGTAGCACCTAAATACTACCAATTATATTTTTTATTTATTTCTGCACATATTTTTATTAAATATGCAGAACAAAATAAAAACAGTTATTAATAAGATTAATTTTGTTTCACATGAGCTTGGTCAAGATGTTCTCTTCGAGGTTGAGATATGGCAATTTACCGCCAAAATAAAAAAAAATTAGTTCATTTTATCGTCTTCTATTGGCTTAGCCTCATCCGCCTTTCCAAAACTCGCGCCATGACTTAAGGTGCAGAATCTGACCAACGACTGTGCAACCATCTGCAGCTTTCCAGCATCACTCTTTGCGCGCCACAAATGTCTCTTGCAAACCCTCCAAGGTTAAACTACAAACCTGCTGGCTGCGGTGAAACGGAGTCGGATATGCCTATCACAGATCGACAACAGGCAGCAGATACGACGCAGCCAGAGCAAGAGCCGGAGTCAAAGCGAGTACAGACTCCTGAAAATGACGATGCACTTAGCGTTATTTCTAGTAATGTATCTCTTCACGACAGCGATTTCGACTTTTCACCTCTGGATTTCGACAAAAATTTCACGCTACTGACGCCGCCACCTCATCGACGCATTTTTGCCAATTTTTCAAAAGATAGCTCTGGAAAGCTGTCAACACCTTCTCCAGTATATGTATCTAATTCCAGTACTATGTCTTCTCCGTCACAATATATGAAGTCGTCAGAACCAACAATTGCTACGTCGATAGGAAAAGAAAAACAGACTGTCAAAACGCCACAGCGACGCTCTAATGTACCTAATTCAAAAAGGTCTTTCACAACAATGCATGAAAAAATACCTTCTGCGGGTCAAGAGAAAGAAATGGCTGCAAAGCGATACAAAGCTGAAGACAAAGCGCAATCAAGAGCAGTGACTGCGACAATTCCACAGCAGCATGTTTCTCAACAACTGGAGAGTATTCATTGTTGTAAACAAGAGGTACACGCGTGCCAAAGTGCTCACGATGCTATCAAGTCCGTTGCTATTACTAGCGGGCGCGTGGAGATTGACCAAGCTAGCCTACCCAGCGGACTTGTTCGATGCCCAAGTGAGCAGGACTCCTTCTTTTCGTATGTCAACTCACTATCTTCTGAAGACGATTTCGACACTCCTGTCATGTCCATGAGACTTTCTCCGAGCTTATCTTGCTCGTCATATAACTTACCGAAATTGTACGTTCTTTCGTGTTGAGATTTCAGGGTTTCGTGCTGATATGTTCGTGATATGCTGCATACAGACTCCCACCTTTTCCCGAGAACGAGCAACGTCAATCTTTTGATGCAAACAATGATAATGACATTTCCGATGATGCCACTTTGATTCGCTCCTTGCCTACAATTCAGGCGAAAGAAACTCCAAGCTTTTTAGTAGCTGGTTCATTTGCTGGAGAATACAAATCAGGCTTCAATTGCGCTTCAAAAATCGTCTCTCCAAAGCTTATAAATGCTTATTTGCCTAATATTCAGGCGTCAACTCGTGCTACACCAGGTAAAACGGAGCGCTCAAAGCTTGCAGGCCATAGCGTCATGAAGCTAAAGCTTCACACATCATGTGAAGCCTCACCATCGTTGCTTTATTCACACACCACTCGAGATCTCCAAGCTATTAACAAGAGTTTGTAAGCATTGCATGGCCAATCGAAACGAGCTTGACTGATTCAATTTCGTGATGTCCATCTCTTAGAAAGCGGGAAAGGCATATGTGCCGACGAACAGCCAACACAGAAAACTTCTCAACCATCACGATTCAGCGTAAATTGCTGCAATCGCCAAATAAGTTGGCGACATCAAAGCGTTTAACTCGGTCACCACTTCAGCAGTGGAATGGACAAACACCTACAGGCAATGAATTGCCTAATTCTTGTACTCACGTTTCAAACGAGAAAGCATCAGCTCGACTGGCATTACGAATGACTAAAAATACTTCACTATTATCACCTCTTCCTCAATCTCCACAAGCTGGACAAATAGTCGCGCTGACGACTCGAAAGTATACGAAAAAGAAGCGAAAAGCGACACAAAATGTCTCGACGAAAGCAATCAAATCATCTGCCACCACACGATTGCAAGCGATCACTTTAGCAAAGCAAGTAAAGCGGAAAGGAACAATATCAACTTCAGACAAGCTCACTACGCTGACACCGTTGGCTAGCGATGCTGCCGTTAGAGCCACCTTTCAAAAACGCCACTTTCGGTCGACAATGTTACTGCATTGAAAATGTCGTTGCCATCAGCATCTCAATATTCACATCAATGTGCTGTCATCCCACCATCCAACCCGAGGAAAGCCCCGTGCAATTGTAAGAAGTCAAAGTGTCTTAAATTCTATTGTGAATGCTTTGCTAGCGGTGGCTATTGCGATGCAAATTGCAACTGTCTAAATTGCTCGAATACCACGAAAACGGAAAGTCTTCGTCAGCATGCCATTGCATTGCGACTGGAGAAAAATCCAAAGGCTTTTCAGCCCAAAATTGGCACAAAACCTTTCGGTATGACAGCAGGGAATGCAAATTGTTTAGTCGTTAAAGTATCTGAAGGAATAGGCACTTCGTCTCGTGTGTTACTATCACCACCAAATCAGCAAAGGTGTCGGCATCAGCAGCTACTTATTAGTAGGAATGTTTCAACAAAGGTGCACAAACATGGATGCCACTGTAAGAAATCAGCGTGTCAAAAAAAGTATTGCGAGTGCTTTCAAGCAGGAGTGATTTGCGGAGAAAATTGCCGATGTATTGTACGTCAACATGACGTGTACTTGGTTATTGTTTGCATTGAAAATGGTTGTCTCATTCTCTGTAGGAGTGCAAGAATCAGGCATATGTAAAGAATGAAGCAAATACAAGCTCACGTTTGAATGAAACACCGTACAACGAGCTCAAGGAAACTTTGGTATCACGAGTTTTTACGGGAATTCGCAAGCGGATGCGTGTTGATGGTAGAGCCTGGAAGGAAGACTTTACGTTGCCATTCAAGACACCGTCGGGGCATGATCGAAGAGACAAAGAATCAAAAGACGTCGATGGATTGGAAAGGATTTTAGTCCATGGCCAAGTAACAGCAATGCCATGTACTTCACCATCTACGCCGCCTCAAGTGACGAGACGAAATGACGTCAAACGTTCTTATGTGTCACCGGGAAGAGGCGAAGGGGAGAGAAAACGCACTGCTGGTTCTGGAGCTAAGTACAGCTCACTGGTATTAAAAGAGTACGATTCTTTTCGTGACAACTTTGGCGATTGTAGTAATATGCGATCCTCGCGCCGAGTAAAACGAGTGTTTGTGTTGCCATTATTTGGTCAAGATCTCGTTCCACTTAAAATTGACATAAGCGCAAAGATATTTGGCTTCCTTACAAACACCGACCTGCACAATGCTAGCTTTGTGAGTCGCTTATGGAACCAAGTCGCTCTGGGCGACATTGTCTGGGATCATGCGAATTTTATTCCAAAAAAAGTTAAGACTGGAAATCGTTGGCAACAAAAGACACATCAGAGAATGCCACCTGTCAAGTCAGAATAAAGTGTCAACAGAAGTAATGGCAGCAGCGAATTGGTGGCCATCAAACGTGAATGATATCGGCGTTCGATGCCCAGATGAGTATACTAGAACGATAATTCTTGGAGAAAGGATCAATCCACAAAAGAAATGTATTATCGAAAACGTCAGCACACTATACGCTTTAACAACGTTAAAAAAGTGTGTGTAACTTCTGGTGAACCGCGATCACATGCTCCTTACCTGCTCTCTAAATGGGGGGCGATACCATGCGGCGTGGGGAATCAAGAGAAATGTGCTGCATGCGAACTGCGCCAAGGATAACTTCTGGTAACTCTTCATCGGACTGAGCCTCAAGCAGAAATGCCAGGTCCACCACGAGTGATTTGGTCACCCCTTGCACCATACCCACCACCGTATTCGCAACTGAATTGGACGAGATATCAATGTCCACTTCAAAGTAGTTTTCTCCACGATGGTACAGACACTTGAGCTTGTTTCCAAGCAAGGTGGGTTTCGATCCAACGGACTGTTTAATTATAAAGCTGCCTTCCACGACCGTAGGAATAAGCTTAAAGCGGGAGTTTCGAAATTGATCATCACCATCAATAAAATCATTCAAAAGCTCGGAAAAACCCGAACCATCCTCAAACACATTGTCACGCACTGGCTGGAAATAAAATACCATGCAGACATTCTCGGGACTCGGAATGATCATGTTGACAACAAACGTGAATCTCGAGCTCGTGCTTCCAATGCTGTCCGAACGCGACGAAATGTTGTACCTCTCTGCAGGACTCTCAAACGACAAGAGGTCGACCCCCATCGTGTGGAACATTGCAGGTGCCGACGGAAGCTTCTTCTTATCGGTCAAGTAATTGTGTCCACGAACACAAAAGAGAGACGAGTCCGGCTCAGCCCACATTTTTTCAGGCAAACTCGTTTCGAGCTTTTGAACCCCCGTGACGACGCCAAATGGGTCAATACTATCTGCGATTATGGCAGTGTCTACATCAGTCTTGTCACCGTCTCCAGCAGGTGCCATCGAGACATTGGGTGTAATAAAGTCCGTGGCACTCATTTCATCCCGAATACCCACGACACTTCGCAGCATGGGCATCACGAGATCCACCGCCATACCAAGTTGATGGTAAATATACGACCAACCTCCAGGATCGTACCGAACCACGTACGTCACGAGCGTACGGATCGATCCACTTGGGACACGCTGCGGAGCAATCACGAAACCACCGCCAAGAAAATTCGCACGCACGTAATTGTGGCGCACACGACACTCGGGATGCACGATGCTCTGGTACATGACAAAGTACGATCCGTCCTCTTCCCGTCGCCAGTAGCGCATTAGTACGAGGTCGCGGGCTTTTTGCCACCATGGCCACAATTGCGTCGGTCGCTGCGTCACGTACACAATATCCGCATGATCATCAAGTTGCTGAATCACACGCATCGTGGCTGTAGCGGCATCCCATCGCTGGAATCGCTTGCTATTCATGACAAGACGAAATACTTCGGTAGGCGAGCCATGAACGACTTGCGAGACACGCAAACTCGGGATCTCAGGAGCTTGGGTTGGCGTCACAGCAACGCAACACACTGTCATGGCTACAAGTGCGCTACCAAAACTCAAGAGCATATTGTTTGCATACGAAAACATGCAGGCAAAGCTCAAGGCGGCGCTTACGCAGGCACTTATAAACAAGCCGTTGGTTGTTGCAGCGTGTTGTGCGTACAAATTGGCGGCGACGTTCGGTCCAAGAGGACATTCCTGCATGATTCGGAGACCTCCTTCCACTCGAGCAAGCCACCACGCTTGCTCTGCCATAACATTGTCGGCGTCAAGATTAAAAAGAGACATTGTGTCTTCATCGGCCTTTAACATCCTTGGCACGTGCGTAGGTGTGGGGAAAATCTCGGCATCCGTTTTCAGCTTCTTTTGATGGGCCACCAATTCCCTTAACGATCGTACGGCATTCTCAATTGCACGCTTCCATTCCTTGGCATTTTCTTCGCTTTTTGCCCCCAGATCAAGAAATCGATCCTTCTTGTACGACTTCTCGCCACTGATAACGTCCCCAACTGTAAATGTAATCCGAAACATCCACACGGGCCCATGGTGTTTGTGTTTCTCTTCGGAATTGAAGACAGGACTCACAACACACGCGTCGGTGAGAATGTACGTCCCTCGTGGCGCGGGGTCACCACGTTTGCGATAGTAGCGAAGCTGGTTGCCATCCAAAAGAAAGTAACGATCCACTAGACAAGGAGAAAGGTTATATATATAGGATGTACAGGATTTATACGCGTGTTATATATACGCACGCCAAATAAGGTTCATGTGGTCTCGGCGCTTCGTGAGCCAGCCCTCCATCGTCACGACCGGCAACGAGAGGCACGAGTGTATGTCAATGTGGCGATAATAGGGATAGTAGTCGGAAGTGGATATTTCAAACATTGAAGTGGCCTACCCAAAAATAGAGCTATATTTTCATAATTTCCTAAATTTTGAACGGGTTTCTTTTTTCGACACATCTTCTTCGCCTCAAATACCCATCCAGCCTGTGTACCAGCGGTTCTTATACTTGTAGGCGTTCGTCATTTGACGGTACATAACAAAGAAGCCCAGCGCACAGCCAACGATAGAAACGTAGCGCACCGTCGGGTTATGCACGTAGAGAGCCCATTGCGAGAGCAGAATGATAAAGACAGCGGAGGCGATATCGTATCCGCCAACGATAAGCCCTTCATAGACAAACTGCTGGCGGCCTTGAGGATGAAAGTACTGAATATTGCCAGCACGATCAGCCGAATAGGGGGCCGGATTGCGGATGATGCAGTACACCATACCAGACACGGAGAGACCATAAAACAGAAGCGAGACGGACATCCACAATTGTTTACGACGTATCTTGGCCATCACAAAGTCCAAATGAACTAGTACCAGCTTGGCCGTGACAGCGACGAACACGAGCGCCATTAACATAAGCGCGTGGCGAACACTTTTTGACCTCTGCACTTCAATCTCAAACCCCGTTCGTTGCTTTACAAAATCTGCGATAGGCTCGGCTAAAACACCCTGCGAATAGATGTTGTACATATTCTGCGGTTCCGTTTTCAACGTCTTTGGTATGGGATTCGCCGCATCGATGGAACGGTCTGGGGCCACGTACAGAATGTGGGGAGCCGAAGTCAGATCATACATTTTAAAAGCAATCCCATTGGTTTCAACGTCCACGACACCAAAAAAGACCTCGAGGCCGTCGCGCGTATCCACTTGAAGCTGCTTCGCAGCCTCGTAGCTCGTGCCAAGCAACTCAAACTCGGGCGCTACGTGTTTGCACGCCTCACATTTGTATTTCTCAGTCATTGCCGTAAGCAGCAGGACCAAATGGTACGGACGATCTGGTCGAGAAACGTACTTTAAAAACATATCGTTCGTGAACGGCACGACGCCATGAAGCTTGTGGCTCTGGAGTTGCGCCAGCTTCTCGCTACCCTTTAGCGGCACAATTTTTTCTTTACGACTCTTTTTGGCCTCAACGTCGACATTTGACCAGCTCACAACCAGTAGCAGCGTCGCTAGTAGCGACAGCAAACGCATCATCGCAGACACCAATTTGATCGAAAACTCGCCACGTGGACGATCAAAAATGAAATCGAGCAGCCAAGGAGGCATGTCCGGTTTATTTCCACCAATCAAAATATATTTTTAGATGATAGTGATGAAATTTCAGCGAATCATCAAATTCAAAATTGTCAATCGATTTTATTTGAAATGGTCCCAACGGCCGAAGAGAGCGCGGGGCGAGTTAAAGCAGTCTTTGTATGTGCATCGCTCTTAGCGATACTACTATCAGTGTATACGGAATTTCATCGAACGAAGAACCTTCCCGTCCCTACGTTGTCCTTAGAACTTGAATCCCTCATCCAATTGACTCGAATAAACTCAACGAGTCGCTTGCGATGGGGTACTTATCGTCCAGCTCTTTATTTAGGTCTTCGGTCTCGCACGATACCTGAATTTGTTTCAGCAGGACTATTATGGGGCTCTCAACTGGAGGATGTGTCACAGATTCGTCACCAATGTCGCCAGGAAGACCGTCTCGAGCGGTACGGGTGGTTACAACACGATGGGACGAATTATGGCTTTCAACTTATTCAAGACCAATATAATCGTCTCGAGCTTAATACAAGCTATGCTCGTATTCAGACACAAGAAATACAGGGTTGGGCTGTTCGTACGCAAACTGCACCTTTGATTCCAAAAGATCCGCGGTTGAAACGTCGACAGATCACGAGTAATAAAGTGTCGCTCTTTTTCTATGTAGATCTGAGCTGTGGGGATGAAAGCTTAGAAAACTTTTGTCGAAGGAAGCTTACTCATTTGTTGGAAGTCGCAGTGGAGCCCACGCCAATGCCGTGTGGTAAAGAGGAGGAGCAGTGTCTGCAGTTGGTGCTGGAAAGTGAAGGATATATTGATAAAAAGCCTGAAAACGACGCAGCACCGCTTACTTTCCAGATGCAAGTGCAATTAAAGACACACACGTCCGTGCGTGGCGTGGAGATGCACTATGCTGGATTTAAAGACACCAATGTATTAAATGTAAAGGAACGATTAGTCTCAATGGCTCAACGTCCGCGTGGAGATGAAAACAACGTGAATATGGATGCAGAAATTTTACTAGAAAATGAAATGGAAGAAGGAAGTACTTTGGTTGTGGTGCAGGCGACTGTGATTGTTGATTATGACAGATATGAGGAAGGCGATGTGACGCTCGATGTGCTATTTAATGAAGCCCCAACACTCAGTGCGGCTGATGTTGTGAAGAATCCTATTCATTCGCTTATTAGCGGAATCTTGGCTGACTATTCGCATGAATTTGACACTAAATTTGAGAACATATTTCACTTATCAACCAAGACATGGATTGAAAAGGATGGGGACGAAAAACCGTTGAATCATAGCCTCGTGGCGTTTGCGAAGGCAGCTTTTAGTAACTTAATTGGAGGCACGGGATACTTTTACGGCAGCTCACTAGTACAGCACGATTTAGAAAAGTCAGAAGTTCTTGAAACACCTATCAAGGCGCTCTTGACTGCCGTCCCCTCGCGATCTTTCTTTCCTCGTGGCTTTTTATGGGATGAAGGTTTTCACCAAATTGGGATCACGGCGTTTGACGACACTATTACACGGGATGTCATAGCTCACTGGCTTAGCTTAATGGAAGAGGATGGCTACATTGCTCGTGAACAGATTTTAGGACAAGTAGCGCGTCGTCAGGTGCCTAGTGAATTCTTGGTGCAGCATGTCGAGCATGCGAATCCACCTTCGTTGTTGCTGGCGTTGGAAAAGATGTTACTGTGGCGCGAGAAGACAGACACGGACGATGAATTGAAGACATTTGTGCGTACGATATTCCCATTTCTAAAGCGTTGGTATCGCTGGCTATTAAAGACACAACAAGGACCAAAGGACGCGAGTTTTTGCTGGCGTGGTCGTCGCTTAAATGATGGAAAATTGTTGTCAAATACGCTATCGTCGGGCCTGGATGACTACCCTCGTGCATCGCATCCAAGTGAGAATGAAATGCACGTGGATTTACTATCGTGGATGATCTGCTCGAGCAATATTATGGCAAAGCTGGCTGACTTTATTGGTTCGGAGACTGATGTGCAGCTTTTTCAATCCAATCGTGCTTTCTTTTTAGATGGATTGGATCTGCACCATTGGAACGAAAAAGCGCAGTCGTATTTTGATGTTGGAGAGCATAGTGAAGATGGTACAATTGAATATCAAGTCGCGGTACGTTGCCGGAACGACCAGGGTCAAGCAATCGATGCAACTGCTTCAGTTGCACAAATGAAGGCTAGGGAAGTCAAGTGTCCAGAGACTCACCCGAACTTCATGTTTCCTCTTGGCGACGGTAGTGGTGGACTGCAATTGCTGCCTGTCTTTATTCCGGGTGTTACGAAGTTGCAACATGTGCAGCATATCGGCTACATCAGTATCTTTCCACTTCTTTTAAAGGTTCTTCCTCCAGATTCGCCGAAGTTGCTTGCATTGTTAAAACAAATGATAGACCCATTGCAATTGTGGTCGCCGTATGGACTGCGATCCTTGTCGACGCTGGATCAATTTTATGAACAAGAGAATGCACCTGGAGATAATCCGTACTGGCGTGGAGCAATATGGATGAATGCGAATTATCTGGCTTTGGATGCGTTACATTATTACGCTCAATCGAGTACCGGCAGTCCGTTTCAAGCAGAATTTGCAGCAGCGTATACTAAGCTGCGAACAAATGTGATCGCGAATGTTTATCGCGAGTTTGAACGGACGGGATACCTGTGGGAGCAGTATAATGGCGACATTCACGCTCGACATAAGTATGGTCAGGGCCAGCGGTGCCATCCTTTTTCGGGCTGGACTGCGCTTGTGTTGAACATTATGGCGGAGATATACTAGAGATAGTTAATATATTGTACATGTAACACGGTACAATAAATAATCTTTTAACATAGAAAAAGATATTACATACTGCTTATGTGCGTTTTCAAGCATTACACGAGATACTATATGATTCGTGAAATACATGTAAATACACATAAGCAGTATGTAAGATCTTTAAATTATAAAATATATATTTTATAATTAACTGCTTAATTTCTTATGTATAAAAACAATATGCATTTTAGCCAGATTATATAAATTAATAATGAAAAATTAAAGTAA
>NC_090625.1:834111-843379 GCF_004359215.1 Bremia lactucae
AATATTATAAAAATGTAAAATAATATTTATATTTATACGTGAGATATGTTTTTAAATGAAAATTATTTTATTTTACTATTACCCATATTTATTGCAGATACCAAGTCAAAAAAAATTTAAAAATGAAAAGCGATGGTTTTAATTCTTACTTATTCAAAATTGTTTTACCCAATACAACATTTTGGTCTTAATTTACACGTTTTAATAAATATAATATTGGGCAAACACTTTTGATAAGGTATGACCGGCCATCATTTAATTTTAATTATTACATTATTTTTTTTTTTTCTTAAGAAATGAAATTTATAAATCCTTTTAGTTGTCTTTTTTTATTTCTTAAAGAGAAAATAATGAATATCGTAAAAAATTAGTATACTCCTAGGATGATTTTGTCACTTTTAGCTGCAGAAATCTTTAAATTATATTAAAATTCAAATTTATAGATCTAAGATGGAAATTAAATCAAAATTTTTTTTCTCTATCACCAAAAACTAAAAGTTTTTGGTGATAGGGGAAAACGTTTTTTTATTATTCGAGCACTTCGACTTAATGTAACTTCACATAAATTTGCTTTCTAAAAATGCAGTTTACATACGGCATGGTAGCTGCAAAGCAAGAAAAATCGCTGTTCTTAACAAGGCCTTGAGTCATTTAATGTCGCGGACTGTTCCGAGTAAAAACTAAGCCTTTCTGGACTACAATGGTCACATTGCTATGTCTTCACATTTTTATCTTCATTTCACAATCAAAAGTCCTCGCAACATGTTAAGATGCTATGGGTTTTTTGCATCCTGGACTCTTTTCACGCTTTGGACAGGCTACATTGGAGCCAAGGTCAGCGACCGCAACGAGCAAGTTCATAGATTCAATAATCAAAGTGCCACCTACAACTTCAGTAAATTGCCAGCCTATACGTACACGTTCGAACCCAAGTACTCGGCTGGAGTCAGCGGTAGCATCAATGTACAATATGGCGGACCCTTTTCAACTTTTGCCGCGATATCAATCGACCTCGACTTCAGTAAAGTCAATTCGAACAGAATTACAGCATTTAACGATAACTGCACTGAAGAGGTATCGGTTTTTCAATGGCACATTCACGTCAAGTGGCTTAACAAGTACGACTCTGGATCCTTTAAGCAGTGCGATATGGCGATGACAGGAAACCATTATGACCCACTCAAAGCATGCGGTCCTAACTCTGAATTTGCTGGTACAAGCGAATGTGCACTTAAGATACGGCCATATGCGTGCAATCCAAACAATTATAGAAATGACCCGCTTGTTTGTGAAAAGGGCGATCTATCTGGCAAGTTCGGAGACTTAAAGCTAGACAAAAAGAAACAAGTGATCCGTCGATTTTACGACATAAATTATCCACTGCCACCGGAAAATACGCCCATGTGGAATATGATCCTACATGGCGTTTGTGGCAAGGCCACGCCTCGTATTGCATGTGCTGTTGGCAGGCAGACCTCTGGTCGGGGCTCAACTACTTAATGAATTGGTTTTTTACAGGTAGTATCAATTAACAAGAACAAAGAATTTAATTTTACACTTTTCTCCATTTATTTTTTTGGCTTCATTCTGCAACTTCGTAAACACAAAGAAAATGTCAGTAAAACTTACGACACAAATAAAATACGAAGCCTCAAGAACAAATACGATAACAACCTTTTATATCATATGAGTCTTTAGATATTTAACCCCCGAACAGTCTGATCCTTCAGCGGATTCAGCGCTTAAGAACAGAAGTCTTCAGTCTTTATAAATCCTCGAAATTGCGCAAGTCGCTGTAGACATTGGTTCTTGGATCAGCGCGACTAAAATTTACAAAAAAGTAGTGCATATAAAGTGAGTGTACGACTTTTTCCGCTGAAGCAGTAGCTTAGTATTTAAACCTCTCATCTCACCACACATGGCTAGAGAGACACATGCACTATGCTGCACTACGCTCTTGCTTGATATGCGACCTCTCTGAGTGTCGATAAGTACTTCTTGTGGCACTGATCTTGTTTTTCCGATTTCCTTCGAAAGTTGACAATACAGAAGTTTTTTCAACTCGGTTGTAGCTACTACGGTCTCGGCTGTAGCTTCGACTGAAACTGCGACTACGACTATCAGAGCGACCATAGCTGCTGTAAATTCGTCTGCGTTTTGATCTGCGTCGTGAATAATCTCGAGGACTTCGAGACCAGCTTCGACTCCGACTATGGCTACTGCTGTCACGTTCGTGGGCGCCACTTAATCCCCCATTGCGATCCGATTTTCGACGACGATGATTTAAATAGGACGAATCATAATATTCAATGTCTCGATAAACCGCTGACCCTCTGTCTCGAGCGTAGTATTTGTCCTCCTCTCGTCTGTAATCACGATGCCGATCATCGTCGTCGTAATCGTCGTAGTCGTATCGACTCACGTATTTCATACTTGATCCACTTCGCTTGTCATAGCGCGTCTTGCTAATACTACGGCTTTGACTTCGCTGTCGACACCGAGTCCGTTCTCTCTCGTGGCTCAGTCCATATCGAGACAAATTTCTCGATTCAGCTCGATTCTCTACCTTAATACGTGTCTCCTTGTCATCTCGATACCTCGTTGAACTATACTTTAATCGAGTATCATGCCTTGATTGCTCGTTTTTAATACGACTTTGAACCCATTCTTTTGACTCGTCGTCGGTTTTCTTTGTAAATTCGGCTTCATTGCGAATCATGGACGGATCCAGACGTAAACCACCCAATTGAGACTTGAAAACAAGTTTGAGTCGATCAGTCTCATCGCCTTCCAATGCACTTGCAGACTTGACAAAGGTCTCGAATTCAAGTTGTTGTCGTTTCTTCCATTTTTGAAGCACTTGATACCTTTGTAATGCGTCCTCTGAAGTCATAATAACATTTTACACTGTAAAAACAAGACACGATTTGTCGCCATGACAAGGTTTCACAACGTACTCGCTGTTCGTTCGTTTAACACACCGCCTCTTTGACTTGAACTACACCATTGAAATTTAAAATCTTTGCCTTGATTCCACGACGCGATAAAAGCTGCTGCCTCGCCAAGTACTTGCGGTGGATTGTGCACACAGACTGGCAAGTAAAATCTGCACCAAAGGGTTCCGATTAGCATTCAAAAACAAAATGTACAAGCATCCAGTCACGCACAATTCTTCTAACACGGATTGCGTTTCTTCACTAATCGAGTCTCGGACTGCAAGGATACCAAATGGTTATACTACAAACGATATCGTGAACAAGACGTCGACACGTACATTTCTCTGGCATGTTATTTAACACCCGACGAAGGTAGTAAAAAGGCATGTCAATTGTCAGCTCAAAATCAATCCCTTGAAGTACTTCCATCTCGTAATAAAGCAACTGAAGTCGTTCAATCTCCAGTAGTTCCTCATCCCCCGCAAGCAATGGTTTCTCGAGAATGTCGTACATGGTTCGCACCATTCGAAACAATTTCATCCGCTTGCTAGAAGCTTTGGCCGAGAGAAAAACACACGCCGCCGCAAATTTGTATCGCTCTTGAGCATAAATCCCTCGATCAAACACGCGGTGAAAGTAGACACATGCCGTGAGTGCAATGTCACTATTAAGGCCAAGACATTGGGTCAAGAGATTAATAAACGCAATGGCCGTATACCGCCAATGTTGTTTCTCGTCAACTTTCAACTGAAAATCAGTTCGTTCAAAAACCAATGGACAATTCGATCGATCGAGGTGCAAATGCGACAAACTTGGAGGTGGCAAATCAAACGATTGAAGCTGGTCAGGAGCCTCGGTCTGTCGTTCGGATTCGCTACGAGGCAACGGAATAGGAGCTCGACGAGGCTTGCCTTCGCCCAAAACAAGAAGTTTCCAAGTTTTGATTTTATTCGGAAACAATTTCAGCTCTTCCCATCGAGCCAGAGTCTATGCATTGCAATGAAACAAGTAACGTATCTCCACGTTTGCTACACAAATGAACTTCCTTACCTTAAACACACGCTTTCGATTCTCCTCTTTATTGCGCTTCTCTCCGTATCGAATCTCGCGCGCACACGCATGTAGCACTTCATCAATTGTTTGAAACCATTCTCGCTGCACGTGTTGCAATCGATCTCCTTCAAAAGACTTGAGAAATTCATGCAAGACATAGAAAAGCATCAATTTCGACTGGAATCCTCGGACGCCGTCAGCATTTGCTCGCTACAATCACGTGAACACACGACAAGACCAATTAGTAAAGCTATTGAAAAAGAATCGACAAGGCGACTATTTCTATTCCGATTTAATCGACACGGCCACCAATACACAGAGTCAGTCAGCCACGAGCCAAGAAGGCACTTAAACTAACAGATCGTATGAATAAGAACCTTGTGGCCTCAACGGCTTTTGGGACAAATGGCAGTTTAGAGGTGGCCAGCGGCTTTATAAAATAATAAATGACGTGGATTTAGATGCTAAAAAGTACCTGCTTCATTTTGATCTGAAAGCGTAGGGCATGGTGGGGGTACGCGGCCATGTACTCGGCCGTCTTGGCGACCAATTCTCGATTTGTCACGCAGTGAAGCACATTATTAAGGACTGTACCGAAGCCTGCAATTTCCACTTCCCATGGTGATTCGGACAGGAGCGGACGCTCGGGCTGTAACGGCGCCATGAACATTGCAGTGACATCTGGTGTCTGGAAAAGCGTTGTAGCATCGCTGGAACCTCGTGTTGTGCCTTTCTTATGGCGAGTGAGGTCATTCGACTTGCTTCGGGGTGTTTTAGACCGTTTACGCGGCTTTTGCGATCGCGGAAGCCGCGGAGGAACAGAAGAATCGCCGCCATCGCATTCGAGGTTTAAGGCCGATTCCATCGTACTGAAGACTTCAGGCGGCGCAGTAAGAGATTCATATCTTTCTTCATCGACTGGAAGAAGTTCTATAGTCGTAGGATTGTCAGAGACGCGCTCCTCGCTCTCTAAAAAGGCCGAACTTCCGAGTCCAGTGTCCGCCATTAGGGTCTCCCTACTTTGCGTTTGGGGGACCAAAGCGCCATATGTCGCAAATCGCACTTAAAAAGACTTTTTTCATTGAAAAATGTAAGTTTTACTTACAAGTGATATAGCGACATCTATTTTAAGATACCATCTCGGTCGCAACAGATTTTGCGTAGGGTAATTATGATTGAAATGGATGAGTCTGCGAAGGTATGCGCATAATTGTAACGGGGTGTACCGCTACATAGATTATATTTTCTATGTGAGCAATAGTAAATCTAATTGTAACGGGGTGTCCTGATACATAAATATTATTTCCGAATCACAACAATTATTTCCTATAAGAGGAGATAAAAGATAGGTACAAAATTGTTATCTTTTATTAATTTTGACTTAATAATTCTAATATTTCCAAATTTGGTAATATTGACGCAAGTTCTATTGATTGGTTGCTTAAATTTAATCCAACCCCGCTATTCGATACAAGACACAACTAGGCTTCGCGTAAGGAGGCGTACATAGCTATTTATTAATATAATAAAGTCAGTAGTATCAAGCATAGCTTCATGCAATCCCCATATTGGCGATTGCGGACCAAGACAGACCATTTCATGTGGTCTGTGATGCCAGCGATTTTGCAATCGGCTCAAGATGGCGCAGAGCGCGTCTTCTGCTATCAATCGCGTCAGCTTAAACCAACCGAACGCAACTACCCAGTGCATGACAAGGAACTCCTTGCCATGAAATATACACTGGCTAAGTTTAGGTCTATCTCTTGGGAGATAGACCGTTTATTATAAACACGGACCGTGCGTCTTTACGCACGGCCGGATACAGTTCACACCACTCGCAAAGAATAGCGAGATGATTGTTTTTCTTCGCAGAGTACAAATCCTCTGTGGATTATATACCAGGACGACTTAATGTCGTGATTGATGCCCATTTGCGCCGGCCCGATTTTGAGCCGGCTGCGTAAAACAACAGTGAGTTCAAGCTAACTCTTGCTACAATCAACAGTGAGCATGAGACCACTGCTGCAACATTAAGTATTCTGTCGTCAACATAACTTGACGACGTGTAGAAAAGCCTATCAAGAACATAAGGCTCTCACGAGAAACATGGTCGACCGTCACCGCTAACTTCCAGTAAATAATGGACGACATTATCCAAGTCACGATGTTGACTCGGGTTCGGCAAATGAGGCGGACCCGATTTTCCCTCCCCCTCTACTCCATTGATGGATTTAAGTGGTAAAAAGAGTTTCCTTGTTGAACGCTTCTCAAACCACCGTGAGGCGAAAGAATTCGAACGAGTTATCTCGGTCGTCGGCGAGGGTATCCACCCTCGCATGATAGTTGGAAACCTCGTTCCCAACTGATGATGGACGTCCCGGTCTCGTTCGATAGTATGACGAGAACTATCCTCCTTTACAGAGAGTCCATTAAAGAACGGGCGCTTCGCGCGCTCGTAAAAGGATTGGAGTTTCTCAATTTCTTCGCGCGTATCACAAGATATGAGCGTCCTCCGATAAGGGTCTTTGAGGGAGTGTGCCTCCTTAAGAGCATGACTGGCACCCGTGGCTCATATCAGTCACCTCCACTTGGAGTAGGAGTTGATTTTTTCCACGCAGTAGACGCATTATCGTCTACTGAAACGTTTGCATCGCAAACAGCTTCACTGATCTGTGCAGCTGCCAGCTTTGCTGCCTCACTGGCGACGCGCACGGGTTGCGATGCCATGCGCAATGAGAAGCTGAAATTAGAATAAAACCATCAAGTGGTAATTTACAGAGAGAGACATAATAGTACTTTTCTGTCATTTACATCAGTCACTTAAGTGACTGCTGTATAAAGGGGGTGATGTAAATGGTGTCCCGTTTCCTAAATATTATATTCTTTAAGAGAAACCATATGTATTATTTCCTATAAAAGGAAATAAATAAAGAAGTACAAAATAATTATCTCTTATTAATTTTGACTTAATAGTTCAAATTTTTAAATTTGGTAATATTGACGCAATAAGACATTAGTTCTGTTGATTGGTTGAATTAAGTCCAAATCAACCCCGCCAGTTGTTACAAGACACGATTAGGCTTCGATCAAGAAGGCGCATTGCATAGTTAGTTATTAATATATCAAGCCAGTAGATAGAAGTTCGTTATGAAAAAACATAATATATTTAAACAGCTCTACTTTTTTATTCTATTTTAAAGCCTTAGAATTTACCTTTAGTAACTAAGACTTCTTAGCTACTTAGAACCTTCTTCTGCAGATCGTGCACGTGAAGAAGTCGAGACATCCCACCTTCACTCTAATCAGTTTAGGTTGCCTAGTAACTTTATCAGTATAGCAAAAAGTGCCCCGTTACACTAATTGTGGAAAGCACTTGAGGTTGATCACCTCGTATTCGCATTTTGAATATCTTCATTGAAAGCGAGATTTTGGAAATACAATCCTTTAGATCTAATCTGGTCAAGTACTATCCACCTCTCTACTTTCATTGAAATATATATTTAACAAATTATTCAGATACTATTGATCTGTTGTCGTCAGGGAAATAGCATGGTCGAGTCCGATTATTCCTTCATCTGATTGGTTTATTGTCTGAAAAGTACTGCGCAAGTGGATCCGGATTACCGCTCCCGTGACGCCACTTAACAAAGGCTTTTTGTTCGGTGGGTGAGGTCGCTTGGGCGCCCACCAACTACCTCACTGTACGTGAGAGAAGACGGTTAAACGCTTCCTCATTGCAATCAGAAGGTGTGTGCGAGTAGTGCGTGGCAGCTTTAAGTAGCGCCCGCCTGCCTACACGAGGAGTGATTTTTCGGAGCAAGCAAAACAACTTTGCTTCTCGGTGGCCCAGAACCGGTACTGCAGATAGAAAGTGAAAAAAATCTGGCAGAACACGTGGCACGAATTGTCATCGGAATGGCCCCGAGCGGCGACATAGGGATTTCCGACCGTGTATACCACACAATTGGAAAAAGCGGCCCAAGTCAAATCGGGGCTACTTCTTAACATGGTCCTACATTTCCGCATAATAAGGAGGCTTTATCAGTATTGTGCGACAGGACACTGGAGGCATGGACGGTGGGTTGAAGGCAAGCGCATATGTACTTTAGTCTATTCCAACACCGGGAGTGGACTACTGATCGGGAGATTTAGCAATTGCTCGATAATTGGAAGGGTACGACTTCGCACAACCTCGCGAAATCTATGCTCTCACCTCTTATCGATAGCAGTGATGACTGTAGCCGTTTACGTGAGCGCGGCTTGGCTAGCGACGATTTTTTAAAAAGATGTGATCATCAGCATAAGACTTGACATTTTGTGTTCGATGCTGTATCATGACGAGAATAAGGCTCGCACTGGCACGGAAGAGGCGCCTGATCAAAGCATAACAACGAGACTTTGAAGTCATTTTGCGGGTTAGATGCCATCAGGATAATCGGGAGGCGTACACAGAGATGGTCGGCTCCTCGGACTGGTCAATCCTAGCCACCTACTTTGAGCAAGCGCTTACCCACCTGAGTCTTCGAAGGACTCTTCGGTACTAAGGGTAGCCATATCAGCTCGTCCTGCCGTACGTGGTTGGAGACCTGTACCACGGCGGACTTGTACGGCGTCCATTACAAACTGATTGACGGCTGTTTTACCAAAGAGGTCCGTCACGACGCCTGTTGTTGAGGTACAAACGTGGCCCACGAAGAAATGCGAACGTCCGCGTTTTCAAGTCAAGCATTCGTGATCGGTAGATGGAGGCATGGCGGAGGCTCCCTATCGGACGGAGACCGATCATTCGCAGTTTGCAGGAAGCACATGTTGATAGCGTAGAGGAAGCGGCGGAGTTTAAGCGGAGCTTGATGCGTCGGTTGGGGTCATCACGAGCGCGGCCACATTTCCCCTCTATCTTATTGGATCATTGGAGACGATGAAACTGGTGGAGTGGCCTTTTAATGGACCCTAGGCAAGTGGCGGAGGCAGAACCGTGGCACCCCGAGCTCTGGACTAGACGAGTCGCGTTTGTTATGATCGATGGTGCTTCTCGTCAACAAATGCGCTCTGACAAACTAGAGTGCGCTAGACAGGAGAGCAATGGCATCCAGTCAAAAGTCGTGTTTACTCGAAGAACGAGTACCCGACAGATTAGGACGATTGAAGGCACGTCACAACGAGTGACCGTGGGATTGGTCCGTATTGAAGAGGACGGGCCTACAAACAAGGTGCTTGAGGCGGCAACGATGAAATTTGAGGAGCTGCCAAATCCTACAAACTACTTCACTAGTGAGCCA
>NC_090625.1:856549-859827 GCF_004359215.1 Bremia lactucae
AATGCCTCAAACTGCTCCAACTGAGCAACATGTTGCTCAGGAGGACTACCCAGGAGCCTGGCCAGGGCTTGTTCACCAAGTCCCTGCGCCATTAGCCCTGCCACCTCCCGATGATGTTCGGAGAGGTGGGGAAAATGAGCCCAATCAATGTTGAGGCTCATCCTCACGTACACACGCAGAGATGCGGGTCGTGGGAAGGATTTCAAGTGCTACCAAGTGTAGGCGGGCACGTCGTAATGCGGCCACGCTCTACTTAGCACACACCCTAGCACAGCGAGGAAGCGGTTTGCACCTGCTTCTCTTGCGTGCAGTGAGGTAGTTGTGGTGGGCGCGCAAGCGACCTCACCCAACACACTAAGAACTCTGGTGAAGTGACGTCACGGGAGCGGTAATCCGTCTCCTCGTGCGCACTTACCAAGTAGGTAGTAAATTTCAGACTGATTTATATTTAATAGAATTAAATACAAATACCTATTTTTACCAATTAAAATGATATCTCTATAGATATCATTTAATATGTATTGCGAGCGTATCTTTATAGATACCTCGCGTAACTGATGACGCTAGCCGTCATCATGGATGACGCTGGGCGTCATCCCTCCTAATGTGAATGCACCCATGTGCATCACATCCACAAGGGTTGGTCACAAATGTGCACCACACCCGAGTGTTGGGTCTAATTACTATTATTTAGTAATTGACCATCCCCTTAAGTACCAAATGTACTTAATGGGGACTGTGTAACATTAGGGCAACTCTAGCCCGTTACACCATCCCCCTCTTTAAGAACGAATTTACATTTTTAAATTCGACAGAGTAGAGAGAGGAACTGCGAGCAGCTTTACGCGCCGCTAGTTCACTCGATCACTCTCGCGCACGTGTTTCTATACACGGCGCCCAAGATGCCACCTAAAAGGGGCCACGTTGGTGGGTCGTCTGCGAAGACGCCCACTCAACCTCGCACTAAGCGCACGCGCCGCTTTAATTTTCCGGCCGCGTCGAATGCCTAAGTCGGAACGCAGACAGCCACTGCGGCTGTCGCGTTAACAGGGCTAAAGGATCCATCCCACTTTAACAGTGAGGATGTTGATCCGTCGCTCATTGTCGACTACAATGAGTCGATACCGTTGCCGCCACCTCATAGTAGTGATGCAGACAACGAGCTCATGAGGAGTGATGATGCGGCATTATTACCCATCCAAACTTCTCTCATGGCTCACAACATGGAGACAGCAGCATTTAAGAATGCTGTCTCGTCGTCTGCGCTGGATAGCGCAGCGACAGACAATGAGAGCGCTGCCCATAAAGGCACAACCGTTTCTCCGTCGGGTATAACTACAACGCCTTATGCTCAGACCATAATTCATAATGGTTCTGACATAGAGGATTTCGGAGCTAAAAGCTCCGCCGACGACACGTGAACGTGCTTAGTCGATGTCACAAGCTAGTCGGTTTGAACGTGGCTGTGAGACGGGTAAAATACCAAAGATGCCCTCTCCATCTAAATGGCCTCGTTAAAACGGGCCAAGAGCGTCGCTCCTAGAGCGCGCTCTTGTAGACGCACATAATTATTATGGCGTCTTTAGATCATGGAGGGCTCAGAGAAAATCGCTTAGGCGTATTTTCCAGATCCCGGTCGTGTTGCGTTAAAATGAAACGCCCAACCAGTTCGAGGCGGAATTCGCGACGCAGTCATCCGCATTCCGATGCGATGAAACAGCGGTCGCAGCGAATAAATTTCGCTCGCTTGCGCGTGAGAAAAATCATGGGCGGTACTGTACCCCCTGTTTGTTCTCACAACGCTACTTCTGCTTGTCCATTTGAGACTAGCAAAGAGGCCTCAGCTGGTGCTCCTTTTAATATGCAGCCACCAAGCCGGACACGGTTCCCAAGAGTCAGAACTCTTCGGATAACCTTTCCATTGAACGAGGATCTGATACCCTTGCCTCATGAAGCGGTGGGCAAGCAACCTTCCAACAAGGAAGCGTTGATTCCCATTCGCATCCATTAGTGCCGGTGGCGCCCGAGAGGAGCTGCAATCTCGCCCACAAACTCGCGGCTGTCTTACCTTTGTCCTTTCAGTCACAGGCGTTCAGCGATGTATTCCGGATCTCGAGTGTCAAGTCTCGCGACTGATCTCGGATATTATTGATGTCCGAGCGAATGCTCGTCAGGGTTATGAACGCCTGAAGACTCGCTTAGACCTTTTGAAAGAATAATGCTGAGGGATCCGCTTTACTGGCGTGACATCCCTCGCCCAAGTCCTGGTTGTGGTGGGAGGCATCGGTCCGATAGCTTTTCGCCTTCACCGTCCCCCTCACCCGAACGACGCTCGACTCAAAGTCGGCGTCACCGTCGGTTTCCTTAGACGGATGGGAGTATGTGACCTCATTTGGGTCTACATACCATTCCAGACGACCAACGTAAAATACGGGGTGCGTCTTCATATACGGGGGAAGGGTGAGCCTATAATCTAGGTCTCCAACTCTTCTACCACCGTATAGGGCTCGATGAAACGCAGCAACAACTTCGTTTTACCTTCAGGAAGTACAGAAAAAATCAATTTATGTACTACCTGGAGGTACTACAAAGTTGTTGGGTTGCACTATTAACAAGTACTTATTCACCTTTCTAAAGCCTTCATTATTTTTGCGACCAATTCGGTCCGCATATTATTTTTGCTTATCTCGTGCGCTTGCCATCTCGTCATGACCTTTTCAGGGGATGGCTAATCGCTCATCCACAAAGCGTTGAGCCTCGCTCACGCTTTTAGCATCAAACTCGCCTATCATACCGCCGAGATGTCGGTTATAGGACGTAGTTCTATTGACCACTGCTAAAGTGGCAGGATCACTTCGGCAAGTTTCTGTCTTTGAGATATACCCTCATGGGTCATCGTCATATTGACGAAACTATGTCCCTCTTTCGCACCGACCTTTGTAAGGGGCCCTCCCCTACTAAACCTCGGGCTGCGCACAAACAAGACTGGCGTTCGAGGATGGCGCAGTCCGTTAATATAAAACGGTGTCTCACCACATATTGGCATGTACACTGTTATTTATAGCGAACTTCACAAATGGCAATTGCTTGCCCCACTCTTTGGGATTTGCTATAGTGCGTAAGACATCCGCCACGACCCAATTGGGACGTTCTGTTTGGCCATCGGTCTGGGGATGATCTGCGGTCGACATGTGGAGCTTCCTACCTAGCAGCTCGGACACATGTCGCCAAAAAACAGACGTAAAACGTGGATCCCAGTCCGATACTATGGATTCGGG
>NC_090625.1:864772-869606 GCF_004359215.1 Bremia lactucae
TTGTCCTTGGGCATATTTTGCGAGCTAATAATGCGATTTCGTCAATCCTTGGGCCTTCGACGACCGATCAAGCAATGCTTGTTTGGGAACACCACATGTGACATCGATTCTCGTCCAGCCTTTTCAATCTCCAATTACGTCGATTTATCTGCAGCGCGAAAGCGACAACCAATGAATGACTACGCATTGTTCTGAGCGATTAATTCTTGCACGCGCCACATCTATCAGTAATAGCGCAACATGCGCGTGGAGGTTTTCGTTCAGCAGAAAATGACGAATGTAGGTGTCATCGAAGTATAATATTAAATTATTTATTCAAAATGTACAATACTTTTAATAAAGTAAATTAAATAAAAGTTAAAAACTAGAATCAAAGTTAAAAACATCGTAATATGCTTCAAAAATGATCCTAAATTTTCACTTGTACAGTTCTGAAGGTGCTGGAAAAATTCGCGATAGTCGAGCCAAAGGACAAAGTCAACGGATGTGACAATAGAAGGCGCCCACGACAAATTTCAACAACAAAACGTTCGCGCGCTCACACTGATCGTGGGACTCTAATATGCAAGAGGCATTTAGAAAAGGGCCAGTCACCAAGCCTTTGCCAATAAGTCATTACAGAATGTTCATATAAATTTCGAGATCAAACCCACTGAAAAAATTGCCAATGGACCTGCTCTAGGTGACGATACTGATTCGTTTACCAAAGGTGTCGTGGAAATGCCGAAAACAGCCTCTATTTAGCCCTTCACGTCACCCTCCCCCAAGCAGAAGACCTTGCAGGTGACTTAATAAAAGTAAAAGAACTCGTCTTTAACATATTTGAAGGATAAATGCACCTAACCTCGGTGATTCAATTTTAGAAAAAAAATGTTCGAGTCAAACTAAAGTCGCTTAAAAATATTCTAATAGGCCACTTAGTCCGCTTTTACATTCACAGCTATGACGTGCAACACTCTGAATACCAGCAATGAGGAACAGACCGTTTTTATAATAGTATTTATTCACTTTGAATGGGCATTTATTCATCCAAATAAACCTTAAAAGGTTGAAACGTCTTCGGATGGGATAATGAGCATCGTTACGGGAGCAAGCGCCATATTGGCAACTTTGGTAACCCAGTAAGGCTAGTTGGAATGCCACATGTACTTCAAGGCTACATTCACAATACAAAAGAAAACGGATGTATTAGTTTTCATTCTTAAATACATGTAAATCCTCCTCTAATTCGCCATAATGACAAAGTCCACTGAAAGTCAATGAGTAATCAGCGTGAATGACAATTAAAATTATGAAAGTGGATAGCGCCATCCGTTACGCGAGGTATCTAGAAAGATACGCTCGCAATACATATAAGTGTCATCTACAGAGATAAAATTTTGATTGGTATAAATAGGTATTTATATTTCATACGATTAAATATAAATCAGTCTAAAAACTGCTTCTGACTTAGTATGCGCACGAGGAGCCGGATTACCGCTCCCGTGACGACACTTTAGTAAAGTACTTAGTGCGTTGGGTAAGGACGCTAACGCGCCCACCACAACTACTCACTGCACGCAAGCGAAGACAATCTAACCGTCTCCTCGCTGTGCTAGGATGTGTGTTCAAGTAGAGCGTGACCGCATTAAGACGTGCCCGCCTACACTTGGTAGCACCTGTAATTTTTCCCACGACCCGCATCTCTGGGTGTATACGTGAGGATGAGCCTCAATATTGATTGGGCTCATTTCCCCTACCTCTCCGAACATCATCGGGAGGTGACAGGGCTTCTGGCGCAGGGACTTGGTGAAAAAGCCCCGGTCAGGCTCCTGGGTAGTCCTCCCGAGCAACATGTTGCTCAGTTGGAGCAGTTTGAGGTATTCGTGCTCGGACAGGGGAGGGCCGCGTCCGAGGCATAGAGCCATGCTGTGCCGGAGTCCGTCACTCAGGCTTAGGATGAGCTGAGGCACCCATGAAGTTAGGCAATGCAGACATTGTCTGCTATAGATGCGGCAAGCGCGGCCATATGATGGCTTGCTGCTATGCCAGGGTCCTGCTGGGGCAAAGATGCCCAGCATGAGGACTCCCTTCCCAAAGGGCGATGGCAAGAACCAGCGTGCGAGACGCATGAATTCTGCATCGACCACTAAGAAGTGTTGGAGCGCAGTAGGGGCGGTATACTCTACTGACGCGGAAGCTACCCAAAGTTCAGAGTTGTCGACCAAATGGGTAGCATTGTCCCTGAGGTCTCGAAATTTCGGACCTCAACCCTGCTGGTCTATATCGCTCAAGTACGAGGCTATGACCAGGTGATGACTTTCCTAGTGGATTCGGGTGCATCACAAATTTTTGTAAACTCGCGGCTCTAAGAGAGAGACCGGCGATGTTTGAGTCGCTTTGCCAGGATGCCAAGCGAGAAGAGGCGACCGTTTGTTTAGTGAACGGCGCGCTCGTTAAGTCCGAGGGAGTTCAGGTAGAACTCGCCTTCAGCTTTAGTGACTTCTCTTGTAAAGAGAAGTTCACAGTGCTAGGTATGGAGAGTCCGTATAACCCCACCTTAGGCATGACATGGTTGACAAAACACCAACCATGGATAGACTTGCGTACACGCACATTTGCAACCCTACACAGGACACCGGAGAGGATGTGCTCCTTCGAGAGGCGTATGCGACTGATGTCAAGTCGAACACAGTTGAGGGTGCGTTGACGGAATGTCAAACACAACCAATTCCTACCCAGCTCGTGGACTCCGGTAGTGAAAAGGACGATGACAAGAAGTCATGCGTCCGAATGTCCTGCACAGAGCCAAAAGCTTGTGGCAGAAGACGGCGAGCTGACAGGAAGTCAAGCGTCGCATAAGCCGGTACAGTGCCTAGAGCCCGGTGCGGTTGGAAGGGGTGCGTTAGCCAGGAGAGCAACGACACCCGCTTCCCTGTCAAAGTTCGTGGTGACCCGAAGAAAGAGTAAACGGCAGATTAGGACGATTAAAGGCACGTCTCAACGAATGACCTTTGGATCAGATCAGATCATATTAAAGAGGCCGGGCCTTCGAACGAGGTGTTCGAGGTCGTCAAAGACGAAATTGCGGAGGCATCCTCAGTTGAGGTGCTCCAGCAACTCTTTAAATCTGCCGAGGAGATAGTAAATCTCCCGGAGATGTCGTGGGATCTGTTCCTTGCCGAATTAAAGGAAGGAAACATCCACGAAATAAATAGTCACACCAGTTCCGGAAGAGAACTTGGTGGACTGTTGCTCGCCGTCCACAATGGACGAGAGCGTCCTAGAAACGGACAAAAAGAACGGCTCGCTGCTCCAGGCTGAGATGCCTCGAGAGACAGTTCGTTCTTTGAGGTTTTGTGGAAACATCGCGATGTGTTCCCAGATGAAGTGCCGAGCAGCCTACCAGCAGATAGGGGCATCGGGCACGAAATTGACCTCGAACCTGACACCAAGTATTGTGTGACCAGGCAGTGCCCGCTGCCGAAAGAACAAGTCGATTATATCGATGAGTTCTTCGACATTCGACAAACGAGCCAAGGCGCTACATGTACGCCAGAGCAACTCGACTCGCTGCAGCCCGACTTTTTGTGTGCGTAAAGCCATAGGTGGATGGAGCATGGTTCATGCTTTCAATAAGCTGAACACGGAGACCATATCGGCGCAAACGCCAATCCCGCAAAAAGATGTTTTGTTGAGCTCCATGAGAAAGTCAACTATCTTTTCCGCGTTAAATTGAAAGGATGGCTACTCATGAGAGAGTCCGATGTAGCCAAAATAGCTGTAAGCACCCGCAGCGGTATGCTTTCGGAGTGGCTTGTGATGCCCCAAGGTTTGAACAAAACGCACCAGCGACATTCAACCGAGTGATGGCTCACGTGATGCGTCAGCACCGTGCCTATGCGCTCCTTTAATTTGACGATGTATTCGTGCATAGTAGGACCGAGGATGGGCTGAGCGCAATCGAGTTGCACAAGCATCATTGTGATGCTGTGTTGCAGACGTTGAAGGACGCCCAATCAAACGTCAACTTGCAAAAGTGCGTCATTATAGGGGTTTCTGAGGTACCTGTGCTAGGTTGCATCGTAAGTACACAACTGTTAAGTACTGCTACCGTACCTAAAAATGCAATTTCTGTACTAATTGGAGGTACTACGAAGTTGTTGCCGCGTTTCATTCGGCCCTTTACGGTGGTAGAAGCGGTTGGAGACCTAAATTGTAGGCTCATCCTTCCCCCGTATATAATACGCACTTCGTATTTTACGGGATCGTCTGAAAGGTATGATGACCCAAATGAGGTCACATATCCCCATCCTTTTAAGGAACAGATGGTGACGCCGACGGTGAGTCGAGCGTCGTTATGGTGAGGGGGGCGGTGAAGATGAATAACTTTCAGCCGATCGACTCCTCCCACCACGAACAGGAGGGACATCACGCGAGTAACGCGAATCCCTCAGCATTATCTTCTCCAGAAGGTCCAAGCAAGTCTTTAGGCGTTCATAACGCTGACGATCCTTCGCTCGGACATCATAAAGATCCGAGGTCATCGCGAGATTTGACCCTTGAGATCCGCAATATGTCGTTCAGCAGCGCTCAACGACTGCGACTGAACGGACAAAGGTAAGGCAGCCGCAAGTAGGTGTACGACATCGGCACTCCTATCGGGCGCCATCTGCACTGATGGATGCGGGTGGGAATTAACGCTTCCTTGTTGGAACGTTGCTTGCCGACCGCTCCGAGAGCAAAGGTCTCAGATCCTTGTCCAATAAAAAGTACATTCGAGGAGTTTCGACTCTTGGGAACCTATCCGTAACCTACGTATTGATGTGCCCGGCTTGGCGACTGCCTATGAAAA
>NC_090625.1:869706-895489 GCF_004359215.1 Bremia lactucae
AAAATCTTTATGAGGGAACTCAATGAGTTCGTTGGCCGAACGAAATTATTCTGATCTCATCCTGCTACTTCCGAAGAGGCAGTTGCCATAGCGCTAAGCGCTGAGTTCGACTTTACGTCTGCTCGTGTTGGTCATCCTATTTACCGAACAAGGTCTTCGAGCGCATGGGTTCCGTCTAATAGACCGAAACCCATGGATCTAAGCCTCGTTGAGGAAGGAGAAGAGGCTCTTCAAGCTGTTGAACAGCATAAGACCATCCGTAGATTTGTATGTGCGGAAGCACGAGACATCACGTCCGGCCTGCCCCCTACGAAATTCGCGTAAAGCTCGAAAGAGCTCCAACTCCGACCTATAACAGAGATCTGGTACGGTGCGGGAAAACGTCGATACCCAATAGGTGCGGGGCGTCCTACTGGAGAAGACCTAGGCTCTGTTGAACCTCTAGGAGGTGAGAGTAAACAGAACCTAGCCCCAATTAGCTTAGTGCTTAATAGCACGGAGCAAGAGTACAAGCCTGGCTTCCTAGTCGCTCAAGCAAATGTAATTGACTCAGCGTCTTGCAATTACGCTTGACCCGTTTCCCTGAAGGAAGTCGACAATACGTTGAGGCGCTTAAAGCGCTTGAAGGTGATACTATCACTGTTCGCTTAGCGACTGGGACTCGTTTCACTGTTCCCAAAGTTCCATTGAGCTTAGGTATAAAGCTTCTGGTCTTTGACAGTATCGAGCGCTGTCTCGTCCTTAACTTGGATTCGAGATATGATATCATTCTTGGTATGGCCTGGCAAGAATATCATGAGCCATGGACCCCGATTATTGGAGGCCTAAGACCTTAGGCGTCAAGCGCAATGTTCCTAGCAAAGTTTTGGAGAGTCATGAACCCACCTTTGCAAGGCAACAAAAGCGCTATTGGCGCGGATCATTGAATGAGTCTGTCAGTGTTTTAAATATTGGCATGTCTGAGTAAATAAACTCCCATGTAAAAAACATTAATTTTGAGTCCGACTCAGCAGAAAAAAGTGGAACGGCACGTACTCCGTCGAGTGGCACTCGTTGTAATAACGATTTACTGAATGCTGAAAGCATTGTTGGCTTAAGGCCGAATCATCAAGAATGGAATATTCATGACATACGTGGAGTGGCACATCTTAGTCCACTGAGTGTGGTCGGCCGAGGTGGCACCATACTGAGTTTCGATAGTGACACTATTGGCGGTTCGCCAGGGCAATTTGGGTCAAATCCCTCTTATGCACGTGAAGCGACACGTAACGTTCGCCGGATAAGGAAGATGAGGTACCAAACTACTTGTCGGATGTCGCATTTGACACCATGTCTGGAATAGTACCACTACAGGATAGAAAATTCGGAGACGTGATTGTCCCGGCCTCTGAGGGACGTATTGTCTCTATCCCAAGACAGGGGAGACGCGAAGCATTTAACTCCTCACAAAGTAATACGAGTGAGCAATTTCAAACGCTTGAATATGGTGTAACCGGTAACATTGAGCGAAAAGTTAGCCTTGCGGCAATTCCTTCGTTACATGCTCTTTAAGAGCTCGACAAAATGTCTATCGATGCGGGCGAGCCTTAAATGCTGGCAATTTATCTGTGATGGCGGTCGTTCGACCTATAACTGAGTTAAACTCATCGTCATTCTGGACGAAGCCGTCCTGGATGACACAAAAGCTGCACTAGGTGCGCGGAGTGGGTCATCGTTCCTTGAAGATCCTACCGATCCATTTTAATTCTTAATTAAGGAATTTTAAGATGTGGTATGTACCAATCAACCATCTGTTTTACCTCCGGATAGAGGTGTCAGTCATGAAACTGACTTGTTGCCGGGAACCAAATATCTCACGCCAGCGGCCTTACCAAGGGAGCAGTGTGACGTCATTGACTATTTCTTTCAAGCTAAGCACGAGGCTGGAATGGTACGAGAGACCAAATCTCCTCATTCGACATCGACATTTTGTGTCAAATAGCCAAATGGTAAGTGGCGCATTGTACACGCTTATAATAAGCTTAATGCTGAAGCACAAAACCCCATTCCTGGAAAGGGTGTTCTTCATAACAATATGTTGGATGTACAATGTACAGTGCACTTGACTTAGTCGATGGCTACTATCAACTGCTCATGCGAGCGAGCGATATCCCGCTTACAGCGATTGCCACAAAGGCTTTCCAATGCCCCGGCAACATTATCGTCTAGTGACGCAACTGTTCCGCCCTCATCGAGGTTCTGTACACACTTATTTTGATGACAATTTTGTTCATAGTCATGCGGAGCAGGGTCGGTCGGATATGGAATCTATTCAGACCATTTGCGAGCAGTGCTCGAGCGTATGTGCACAAATAAATTGTATGCCAATGCGTTTTTGGCACAGAAGAAATTCCTTTTATAGGCTGCTTCATTGGGAAGTGAGGTCTTAGGGCGGATCCCGCTACGGTAAAAGCCAAAGTAGATTCGCCAGTTCCTAAAACCCAAAAGGATTTGCGTAAGTGTTTAGGTATCGCCGATTATTTACAGAAGTATCGCGAAAATTACGCTGATCTGTCTAGGCCAATATTTCATCTCCTTAAAAGAATACAGAATGGTGCTGGACTAGCACAGAACATAATGCTTTTCAAGCAATTAAGGATAGTCTTATCCATGCCCCGATATTGGCACTGCTAATCCAAATAGGCCTGTCAGTGTCGTCTGGGACGCTTTGGATTTTACTATTGGTAGTGCTCTGTTACAAACAGATGTTGATGGGCATGAACGTGTTATTGTGTTTGAGTTTAGACAGCTTAAAGCTGCGAAAAAGAACTACCTAGTTCATGACAAAGAGTTATAAGCTATGAAGTATGCTCTCGTCAAATTCAGAGTTCATCTGCTCGGCTCTAAGCCGTTTGAGATATATACAGATCACGCGTCATTACGCACGGCAACTAAGTCGCCCATCTCTCACAGCGAATGGATCGATGGCTATCCTTTTCGCCGGATACAACTTCGAGGTGGAGTATAAGCCCGGCAAGCAGAATGCTTTGGCCGATGCGTCATCATGAAGGCCGGTTTATGGGCTTTCTCATTTAACGACTATCATGTTGCATATTCCTAGATTGATTCGTTCGGCTTACGCCAAGGATGAACAGTGTGTAGCTCTGCTACGAACTTTAAAGAATTCTGATTAAGTTATTAAATTGCTCGTTTGCGTGCAAGGTTGCATCGTTTTTCTATCGATAACGACCTATTGCTTTATTGCACAGACGTCGCGGACTTTTCGAGTGTCGTTGTTCCTCATGGTGAGGATTTGAAGTACCAAAATTTTTATGAGGCACACGATACTGTCCTTGGTGGTCATCTCGGTAGAGAAAAGACCAACGGCTGTATAAGCCAGATTTATTAGTGGTTCAAACTTTATAAATGGGTCAGCACATATGTTCGCACATGCGAAACTTGCCAACGGATTAACCCTCAGCGCATGCTGCTGCTCCACTGGCAAGGCTGCCCGTACCTATAAGGTGTTAAGAGTCGATTAGTATGGATGTTGTGTTCGGTCTTCCGAAAGATTCGGCCGGTAACTCTGGCATGATGGTCTTTGTTGACTGATTGAGCAAAATGGCTCACTTAGCGGCCGTGCCAGATATTATTGATGGAGAAGGTACAGCTACGCTGTTTATCGATCGTGTGTTTCGATAACTTGGTTTGCCATTGATAATTGTCTCTGATCGGGACTCCCGTTTCACGCGTAAATCTGGAATTCAATTTTCCGAGTGCTCGGCACCAGATTGGATATGTCCACTGCGGACCATCTGCAGACCGATGGTCAAACTGAACGTGTCAATCGCGTCATTGAAGACGTTTTACGCAGCGTGTATGCTCAGACACCAAAGCACTGGAGCTCAATGCTCCCAGTAGTGGAGTTTGCATTAAAAACGCTGTTCATGCCTTTACAAGTTATAATCCAATCTATGTAAACGGTCTTACCCACCCACGCGTTCCATTAACGACACCACTGTGTGTTTCAGGGCTTGCTGGGGGAGATTTAGCCGATAGGCTTGCTGATATCAGCCCTGTTACCATTCGAAAACAAGTAAGCAAGTTTCTCGTGACGCGATTTAGCGTCTTAAGACATGTAAGGGATACGATGACAGATAGCCAAGACAAACAAAAAGAAGTATCTGGTGAAGTGGCTAGGGTAACCCTCTTCTGAAAGCTCTTGGGATTTTGAGGTACCTCTCCGGCAAGATTGTTCGTACGCCGTTGACGTTTTTGAGCGCCAATCTCAATGTCAACTCGCGTCAAACGACGTTTCCCAGCACTAAACGTGGGATTACGGGGATCTATAGCCTCAGGGCGGCTTCGATCCATGGTTGTACGGTCAAACGAAGCACTGAAATATCGGTTAGGCCTTTCTTCGTTTTGTGGCATAAATGCCGAACGTAATTGGCCTTTGGCCTTAAGCTTGGCAAAATTGGAGCCAAGTTTCCGTTCCAAACGAACATCAGCCGTATCCGCAGACTTTCTGATGTTCCAAATATTACGAAGGCGGCGGGCCCGGTGGACCCAGTTCTCAAATGAGACTTTGTTTTTACTCCTTGTTTCGTTTAGAAACAAACCGTTCAGAATTTAACCTCATCGAGGTCACCTTAACCCCACGGGCTTGATCACGTAACGTGATAGATACTGACTTCGCGTCACAAGCTTTGGCGTAAGGTTCTGCTCATGAAGAGCGTCACAAGCAGCGATCTCTTTCGGGATCTCGCTACGTCTCCGGAGATCCAGATGGCCATGCTATGACCCGCTCTCTCTTTAAGAAGCTCGTCTTTTTAAGCGAAGTGAATCTATATTCACTACGAGCTTTAGCTTTCGCTATTTCGGCAGCTCGACGAGGAGCTTTTTCACCTATGAGAATTGCCTGCTGTTACTCTTCATCGAGCGGATTCGTTATGATGTTGGACTCAGGGTCCCGTGTCCTGCTCAATGCAGTTAAGGCATCAGTGGCGCCACGTTCTGGGAACGAGTTCGGGGCTCGCTGACGTTCAGCCGGAGGAGAAGGCGTGAGAGAATGGCGCTCTTTCTCCTAATCCTCTGATGGAGAGTGACTTTCAAAGTCTACCATTCCGTCATCGTCAAGGAAGGTACTAAGAGTCTGTGACTCACGCTTGATTGTAATGGGACAAAGGAATTAAAAACACAATCGAACGGTTAGCTTTTAGGTTCCAACCTCAAAGAGGAAATGAAGCGAATATTGTCACTCGGTGTCAACAGTCTGATGGGGGAGGGTGTAATGGGGCAGACATCGGTGGGAAAGCCGTTGTTTTGGTACATTTACTTTATGGGTAAAATACCCTTTATCCTATTCTAAATAATTTATTACTTCAAACCCCATTCATTATGGGTAAGAAATGTGCTCGCCGCCAGATATAAATCTGGCGGCCGCAATCTTTTTTAAATTAGCCAGGGTAAGGTTTTCAGCTTTAAATAATTGAATAAATTTCAGTTCCCCTATTGATCTTAAAGAGATAGAACTAAGAGACTCTCAAAGTATTAAAATCTTCCTCTGACTTTAGAAGCGAGGTAGCTCCGCTACATTCAAAGTCCGCGCCAGTAGGCATCCTGCCCCTACTGCGCTCCTGCATTCCTCGACCCCTCCGTGGTGATGCAGAACTCATGCGCCTCGCACGCCAGTTCTTGCCATCGCGCCCTTTGGGAAGGGACTCCTAATACTGAGTATCTCTGCCCCAGCAGGGAACCTAGCATAGCACCAAGCCATCATATGGCCGCTCTTGCCGGATTTATAGCAGACAACGTCTGCATTACCCAACTCCATGGGAGTGGCATCTGACCTCTCGGCAGACGGCTTATACCAAGCTGTCGCCGAGGCACTGTTATAGAAATTGTTCCTTAACTAAGGCAGTTTGGATTGCCTCTTCCATCATCGACGAGCTGTCGCCGAGGCACTGTTTGGGAAATTGCTCCTCAACTAAGGCAATTTGGATTGCCTCTTCCATCGTCGACGGCATCTTTCTGAAAAAGGCCTGTCGCGATGGGCCATGCCGCAGTCCGTTTATAAACGTGATCACCTTAATCTGCTCCAGAATCGGACCGACGGGTAATGGACACGACAGCTAGCGCGTCTCTTGCGCATAATCTTGCATAGAACGCTTCACCTGTTGCGCTCCAAAGAAGCGCGTCTGAAGCAACACTTTGCTGTTCGGCGGCTGGTACATGGCGCGAATCTTATCCTTAAAGATCGCTTATGAGGGGAACGCTTTTCTGTCCGCCATAAGCGCCGAGTAAACCCACTCTGAGGCCTTACCGCGCAGATGCGACATGGCGTACGACACCACCCGGCTGTCGTTCTCGATGAGCTGGGCGACACTGCATTGCTCCACGGCTAAAAGCCAGTGGACAATCGTGTGCGCCGCAGTTCCATCGAACTTGGGCGGGTCCATCCGAATGGGCCTCGGCTGATGCGGCCGGGCAGAGAGCATCTCAACAGTCCTGTTGAGAGCCTCGCTCCGAGCCTGCTCATGCCTCAGCTCATCCTGAGTCTGAGTGACGGACTCCGCCGCAGCATGGCTCTGTGCCTCGGACGCGGCCCTCCGCTGTCCGAGCACAAATGCCTCAAACTGCTCCAACTGAGCAACATGTTGCTCAGGAGGACTACCCAGGAGCCTGGCCAGGGCTTGTTCACCAAGTCCCTGCGCCATTAGCCCTGCCACCTCCCGATGATGTTCGGAGAGGTGGGGAAAATGAGCCCAATCAATGTTGAGGCTCATCCTCACGTACACACGCAGAGATGCGGGTCGTGGGAAGGATTTCAAGTGCTGCCAAGTGTAGGCGGGCACGTCGTAATGCGGCCACGCTCTACTTAAGCACACACCCTAGCACAGCGAGGAAGCGGTTTACACCTGCTTCTCTAGCGTGCAGTGAGGTAGTTGTGGTGGGCGCGCAAGCGACCTCACCCAACACACTAAGCACTTTGGCTAAGTGACGTCACGGGAGCGGTAATCCGTCTCCTCGTGCGCATTTACCAAGAAGGTAGTAATTTTCAGACTGATTTGTATTTAATAGAATTAAATACAAATTCCTATTTTTACCAATTAAAATGATATCTCTATAGATATCATTTAATATGTATTACGAGCGTAACTTTATAGATACCTCGCGTAAGTGATGACGCTAGCCGTCATCATGGATGACGCTGGGCGTCATCTCTCCTAATGTGAATGCACCCATGTGCATCACATCCACAAGGGTTGGTCACAAATGTGCACCACACCCGAGTGTTGGGTCTAATTACTATTATTTAGTAATTGACCACCCCCTTAAGTACCAAATGTACTTAATGGGGACTGTGTAAGATTAGGGCAACTTTAGCCCGTTACAGGAGAGCAATGGCATCCAGTCAAGAGTCGTATTTACTCGAAGAACGAGTACCCGACAGATTAGGACGATCGAAGGCACGTCACAACGAGTGACCGTGGGATTGGTCCGTATTGAAGAGGACGGGCCTACAAAGAAGGTGCTCGAGGCGGCAACGATGAATTTTGAGGAGCTGCCAAATCCTACAAACTACTTCACTAGTGAGCCAGTGTCTACGGCTAGTAGAATTGATCGATTTACGTCCTTTAACATTGGACATCGTGTGTACAATGGGTTGAAGTTACAAAACCTTCAGTTGATTCTAACTATCAATAGGCGTCGCTGGTACTCAAGCAACACCTTTGAAACGTCTCAGTCACCCTTACAAGGCGGACAATAAAAAAATATCCACTTCGATCTTCACAATCGGTACGGATTCGGGCGGCACTGTTGAAGGCGTTGGTAGACCGGGAAGTGAGACTTTCTGTTGCGGCAAGGACATGGGATGGCATTGTCTCTCGACGATTACAGCAATTCGTAGGCGGGACAAACAACGCAGCAAAAAAGCATGCAAAGAATACACGGCCAGGCGAGAGCGGGTCTCTAAACACGGTAACAGCTTATTCAGGCCAATTCGAATACACTTCGGGAGGAACCGGTGGACATTCTCTACCACGAGTTTCAGGCGTCACGATACTAGCAGACCGCAAATCGACACAAGCCGATGATTATCGCTTACTCCGAACAATTCATCTGTCGTAATTGCTGCAATTGCCGGGCTTCACCGGCGCAAAAGGGCTGAGCCGAACAGGCTTAACAGCGACTATTACTTTGACAATCAAGTTCCTATCATGTTACGATTGGCAATGAATTACTTCGCAGCAATGATTGACCTCCCTCCATTCTTTCTAGAAGGGCTAATAATTCCGCTTCGAAAGAAGGGAAACTCTGTCGATGCGCTGGACTATAGTCCAATATCATTGCTTCAAACGAGGTATAAACTATTTGCGAAAGTTCTGGCGATGCGTCTGCAACGCAGTATGAGTCGGCCTATATGCGATACCCCCAGCAAAGATTTGTGCAGGAGCGCCAAATGATGAAAACAGTGATGATGGTGACAGTCTTAGCCACAGCCCGCAATGAACCTGACATAGCAGTTGACCTTAGCCAGATGATTTTACTGTTGTATTTGAGGAAAGCATGCGATACGGTCGCTCGGAGTGCTCTCTGTTTCGGGTTTTGGAAAGGTTCGGCGTCTTTCTGACATAAACGACAGCTCGATTTCTCGCTAACAAAATGCTATCTCGACCGATCGAGGCGAGGTCGGGGATACGGCAGGGTTGCACGCTCGCGCCTTTATGCTCATCTTGGCAGCGGAAATCCTGGGGTTAGCTATTACGCAAGATCCGGAGCTCTAGGGCATTGAAGTTATAGGATCTACGGGCGAACGTCACATTTTCTCAGCGTTTGTCGATGATTTAAGTGTCTCTTTAGACGACGCTTACAAGCTTCCACGTGTGCTACAAATTGTAATTGCATTTGGGAAATTATCAGGGCTCACGGTGGCGCCTGCAAAGAGTCAGATAATATTCTTAAACACATCGGTCGCCGTGCCGGAGTATGATGGGTTGCCGGTGCTTCAAGCAGGAGTAACAACTCGTTAACTCGGTCACCGAATTGAAACTGGGCAACTGTAGGATGCTAAATGGTCGAAGTGGATCCGCAATGTGAGCAGAAATGCCCGGCAGCGGAAGGTTGTTAGCACGAGATCTTTACCTATTGGACAGGTCGGATATGGGACTTCCTGCGACACTTATTTAAAATTTAATTTGATTTATAATAAATATTTTATGCTGTCAATATCAGTCAAAGCCAAACTGTCAGGATCAGTCAACTCGCTGAGCCCTTGACCACTCATTTCGCTTTATCTTCTGAACTATTCATTCTCTTAAATTCAAATTTACATATGCGCCATAATAAAAACAAGTAAGAACGTTTGCGCAATTAGGAGAGATGATACTTAGTAAGTATAAAATTTAGGATAGGCGATGCCTTAAGGAGTGAGCCAAAGTATCGATTAGTAAAACCAAATTTTAATTCAGTCGTAATTTACTCTCATTCCTTACAAGTGGTAGCACTTGTTAGTCTTCCGCTCGCTTCTTCGCTGCCAGCTCGCTCGCTTCTTCGCCGTCCGCTCGCTATTTCGCCGCAAGAAGCGACGAGTTGATCGAATTTATTACGCGCAAGTACGGCAATATTTTATTGCGCGCGTTACGAAGTAAAAAGAGAACGCAATGGCTCCTCAAGTACTTGTCGTTCTAGACAGCTCATTGCGCGGACCGGCAGCACAATGGTTCTTGCTGCACCAATCAGAAATTCACTTAGTCGATTTTTTTTAGTAGTGGAAAAGGAATGCGTCTCTGCAGATCTGCAGATCTGCAACAACGTCTTCGAGACGATCTGCATCGGCTGAAACAAGCCAATTTAAAGGACTAACGGACTACATTGCGAAAATTTGACAAATTATTCGCAAGTTGAGGACATGACCGAAATAGACCAAACCATCTATAATCAACAAGGGTTGGGAACAAGAACTCAAGAAGAAGTTCAATACCGACTAGGAATCATCTGTCGGGGGCTATTACTGAAGCGCTCGACTTTGAACGCGCACTTTCGGGTGTGCATCACCACCACACCGCTACAACTCCTCGTCCTGGTCCATAAAATGTGGCCAGAGAATTAAACAATGAGCCAGAGCCGATGAAAATCGACAATGCTCGGCCATTTCATAGGTCACCTCGCGTCCATAATCGACATCCAAATAAACCAAAGTGTGCATACTGCAAAAAACTGGGGCACACGATTCAGCAATTTTACAAGCGTAGGTACCAGCAAAATAATCGTGGCTTCGGATATCGTCGCGATCGTACAAACGTCAACTATTTCGAGAATGAGTCAGTTGAAGAAGAAACCATCGCGGTCGTACAAACGTCAACTATATTTCGAGAATGAGTCAGTCAAAGAAGAAACCATCGCGACTGCGTCCAATGAAGCTATCACTACACTAAGTGGAGCTGACGGGAAAGGATTTGATCGTCAAAAAGGTGATCTTGAAGATCGTGCTGTCAATATTATGCTCGATTCCGGTGCCACATGCAATGTAGTGAAGCCGGGGTTGCTGCAACGCGTCATGTATGAAGTGGCAATTCAAGTCGCTCTTTTCGACGGCACTAATTCTATCAGAAAGAAGGTTAAGAAAGGAGTCGCAAATATTCCCTTTGATGGTAATCAATTTTCTGACGTTCCCGTGATTGAGTGGCCAATGGCCAATTCCCATGATGTAATTTTGGGTAAGCCTTCGTTTACTGCGCAAGAGCCAATCATGAATTGGTCTACCCATCAAGTTTCGTTCATAAGTGGTGACATACCACATGATGAGGTTTTAAACCGGTCATCACTTCCTTTGTCGATCTTTCAAGGAAATTGAAAAAATCACAATACGAAGAAGTCTATCGTGTCGAAATTCAGCAAGTGTCAGAATCTACAGCACCTCGTGAAAAACGGTTAAATGCTTTACTCGATTCCTATAAAAATATATATTTCTTGGAAAAATTACCGAATTCGTTGCCTCCTTATCGGTCGGTTGAGTTTGAAATCAATATGCAACCCAGTGCGCCACTAAGTAATCGTCCGCCATTTCGACTGTCACAAATTAAACATTAAGCTTTACACAAGTTTGTCGATGAGAACCTTTCACGCGGTGGATCGAGCTTCAGACTCGCCTTTAGTATCATACACTTGACATTCCTAAAAAGAAACCAACAACCGGTACGAGTCTTACTCGTTTTAAATGATTTCGATCTGGAAACGCGAACATTCTGCTCCGTAAGGTGATTGACTTTTTTATGTCAACTCAAAGCCAGTCGTCCCGAAAGTACATTTGCCGCGAATCGTTGAATTACTCGATAAGATGCAAGGTATGAACTACTTCACGGTCATTAACTCAACTCAAGGGTACCATCAGATGCGTATCGATCCGGATAGCATAAATTACACTGCGTTTCGTACATTAAATGAAACATGCCAGTGGTGCGTTACTCCGATGGGCCTTGCTGGAATGCCCGGCATTTGGTCGCGCTTAATGCGTGTTCTTTTTAGAAAGTTCTCATTCGTTGTGCTATATTTGAATGACATATGCATCTTTTTCGTCTCTTATGACGAGCATCATGGTAATTTTGCTATCGTGTTCGACGTCTTACGCAAGGAAACACTCTTTGCTCACATCGGCAATCTCAAGTTTATATGTCAAGAGGTCAACTTTTTGGGATACACTGTTTCTGGCAATGGATTGCCGGTTGATATACAAAGACGGAAAAAATCGCTGAGTGGTCACTACCTACCTCGGTAAAGAAATTGCAAAGTTTTTTGGTCTGCTGGCTATAAATGCCGCTTTCTATATCAGGTTGCGCACATAGCTCTGCCGTTGAGCCATCTCGTTAAGAAATATTTTCTATGGGTCTGGAATGCAGAACAAGGGAAATCCTCTGTAAGGCTGAAGTCTGCCTTATTAGCCGCACCTGTGCTGACTTCTCCCAACTTAACACGCCCGTTTGTTCTCACTACGAATGCATCGAAGCCGTGCGTTGGTAATGTTTTATCGCAATTTGTCAATGGACATGATCACCAGTAGCGTTTTATTCAAGAAGCTTGGAATCCATGTCACTTTTGACAAGTCCATTATACAAGGATTTGATAAAAGTCAGTGATTTATTCCCTAAAACAGTTCCATGCGAGATGCTTAAGGATAGAGGCACTCGACATGAGATCGAGCTCAAATCGGGCTCGAAGTACTGTGCCATGAAGCAGTGGCCACTGCCTCGTGAACAAGTACTTGCGATCGACAAATTCTTTGCCGATCGGGTAAAAGCGGGCCACGTGAAGGAATCAACCTCCCCACATAGCTTTCCGGCCTTCTGTGTGTGAAATGCCACAGGAGGGCGGTGGATAGTGCACGCATTCAATGAACTGAATGCTGCAACGGTACCGGCTCAAATGCCGATACCTACAAATGATGTAGTCATCGATGGTATATCTAAGAGAATCATCATTCGGTCTATTAATCTGATGGATGGATTTTATCAGATCCCTATGCATGAACGGGACATCCCGTTCACAGCAGTGAGCACTCCCAGTGGATGCTCTGGGAATGAATAGTGATGCCACAGGGGCTTAATTACGCCCCTACAAAATTCAACAGATGCGTAACAAATCAGTTGAGACCGGTGCGAGAATTCGCACCTATTTATTTCGACGATGTATTCGTACATAGCCGGGCCATGGACGGAAGGCGGACGTGAAAGCTTATAAAATTCATGTTCGTCGAGTTCTCACACTTATGCGAAAGCATATGTTGTATGCAAAATCTCAAGATGTGTATATTCACTGCAAGCGGGATACCACTTCTTTGGTGCATTGTCGTAAAACACGGCGTGCGCCCTGATCCCGAAAAGATCAAGGCAATCACCGACTGGCCAGTTCCAGTCGATGTCAATGGACTTCGAAAGCTCCTTGGGCTAGCGGCGTACTTGCACAAGTACTCACGCAATTATGCGGAAATGACTGTTCATCTCTCTCGTTTCTTGAAGAAAAAGACGAGAACAGTTATGGAACGCTGATTGTCAGAGTTCCTTTGAAGGTATCAAGCAAAGCTTGATGCAATCGCCCATCTTGGCGATTGCAGATCAAGACAGACCATTTCTTGTGGTCTGTGACGCCAGCGATTTCGCAATCGGCTGCGCGTCAATGCAATCCGATACAGACGGCGCGGAGCTCTGCGTGTATTATTAATAGCGTTTGCTGCAACCAGCTGAACGCAATTACCCAGCGCATCACAAGGAACTCCTTGCCATGAAAAATGCGCTGGCTAAGTTTAGGATCTATCTCCGAGGAGATAGACCATTTATCGCATATACGGACCATGCGTCATTACGCACGCCCGTAAACAGCCCACACTTCTCGCAAAGAAAGGCGAGGTGGCTATCGTTCTTCGCGGAGTATAATTTTTCCGTAGGATGACTTGATGTCGTCGGCGATGCGTTATCACGCCAATTCGATTTTGAGCCTGCTGCGCAGTTCAACAGTAAAAATATTCCCGCTATTGCAACACTCACTTCAAGTGTTCCGTCATAAACCTTGTTTGATGACATAAAGAAAATCTACGCAGAAGATAAAGAATTTCTGCGTTTAATGGATCATGTGATGAATCCATTCAATACATATTAAGGTTTTTTTTACCGGCTTTATATCGATCGTCATCCGATCGATACACAACACGCAACGGCTTATTGTATTACACAACAGTTGCCGGCGACACTTCACGTGTCGTCGTCCCACCTCACAATGATTTGCGCTCGCGCATCTCGTATAAGTGTCATGATCCACCACTAAGTAGGCATCGTGGACGTGAGAAAACTGGTCTCACAGTAAGTCGCGACTTTTACTGGCCCCGCCAGTACCAGTGCGTGCGTACGTGCTTGCGAGGTATGTCAACGGGTGAAGCCTAGCCCTTCATCCCGTGCACCTCTCCAGCCTCTACCACTACAAGCAGAGTGTTGGCAGTCCGTATCTATGGACTTCGTCTTCGGTTTTCTCAAAGACGATCACAAAAACAATGGATCATTGTTTTTGTAGACAGATTCTGCAAGATGGTACATCCTGCTGGAAGACCAGAGTCTATCACGTATCCGGGCTGTGCCCGTTTCTTTGTCGACAGTATTCAAACTGCGCGGGTTACCCCATGAATTGGTCTCAAATGAAGATCCACAGTTTACGGCGGATTTGGGCAATCCGTGTTCCGATCTCTCGGAACACGGATGACTATGTCAACTTCTGATTATCCAGAGACAGATGGTCAGACAGAACGCGTAAAATCGCGTCCTCGAAAAGATACTTCGGGGTTACGTCCAATCGTAACCGAATTGGAGCGAATTTTTACCGATGGTCGAATTCGCCATCAATAATTCGGTGCATGCGTCTAAAACGCATACACCGTTCTTCGGGATTGGCTTACGCCATCCACGAATACCCACCCATTAGAGGGATCCTCTAGTTTAAGGGGGAGTGGACTCGCACGAGCAAAACCATTTCCGGCTCATTGTTAACACGCGCCGAAGTTAACGACGACGCGAATGATATCGATGTCGAAGCAATCGTCATCGAAAATGAGAAAGCTCTCATGGCAGTGCGCACAAAGCTTACTTGGAAAGACAAAACAACTGATTCAGCAGAGGAATTTCTGCTGGCTCTAGAATTAGTAATCCATTTCGTACAGGATTCCATTGCTAACGTAATGGACCGTCTGAAATGGAACGCAGACAAACATGGAACGCAGACAAACATGGAAGAGCAAATATTCTTTCACAAAATTTAATGACCTATACTACTATCTACAGTAAACTTACCATAAGCGTGTTGTCACTAGTTGTGGGTAGCAGTAAACTACTACTCAAGTTCATAACGCCATTCCGTGTACTGCATCGCAAGGGGCAATGCATACACAATAGAATTGGTCGGCTCCGCCCGTACCATCAGTACCCGGTTTCTTCCGATGACGGATCTGACCACCATTTTCAAGAATCCCTTAAAGATTCTTGTGGTCACGAACCAGATTTTCATGTCGGGTCCGAAGATCCTCAAAAACCGCGATGAGCTGACAACAGCTCATCCCGATGACCGTGATGTTTCTGTTCGTACTCCAACATTGAGTACGCCCTCTTCGAACGGTTTTCCAGCCGTTCGATATAGTGAGCTTGCACTGTCTGCTCCAACGAGTGACGTTTACCGCGCTCGTGCTCAAGGTTCCCCTCCAATACATGGAGGTTGCGAGCGAGTTTTATCGAACTTCGACTCTATAGCCGACACACGGTTCGGATCAAATTTTTTTCTCCTCCACCACAACCATTAATGGATTCCCACGGAATATATTCTAAACCACCGTGATGTGAAGGGGTAGCGAACGAGTTATCTGGTTCGCTGGCTCGGGATTCCACCTTCGCATAATAGCTGGGAGCCTCGTTCTCAGCTGGTTGTTGACGTTGTGGGCATCCTCTGTCAGTATGACGAGACATATCCGATGGATCAGAATGTCCATCAGAAAACATGCGCCCCTGGCGCTTATTAATTGATTGCAAAACGTGAATCGCATCGCGTATCTCGATAAAGATGCGAGCCCTTCCCCAGGACGAAGAAAGTTAGGAAATATTCTTTGACTCGTCTCGTATTGTCGACACAATATGGACAGGGATCACTCCACGTGAGGCATGGAAGTCCTGCCTCACGAGACAACCGATGCAATTTATACCTTGGACCGGTTGGAGTTCGTTTCTCAAACATAACGCAAAATCGCGTTAAGTCTTTGAAGCCAGGCTTCGCGTCCGATGTCTTTGACATTTACAATGAACGCGCTCCAGGCTTGCATCAACGAGATTAACGAGATATTATCTCGGTTGTTGTTGTCACTGTACCATCGTACTTAAAAAAACGCATCGAGATACAAATCTTCTTCAGCGCGAAAGTTCTTCGTGCTGGGATCAAGGCCATGTAGCTTTGTCGCAACAAAAAAAAAATAATTATTGTGAGAATAAGTCTCTCTCACACGCTACTTACTAGCCGTTCCGAAGGCTCATATTCAGCTGCCTGACGATGATTAGGCGACTGTTCTGTTCTCCCAGAGTCGGCGATTTCGTCCGACTCGCTTTCATAGTCGACCTCCAAAGAGAGGTCGCATTCACATGGCGACTCACCACGTGCACCCGCAACATTGAAATTCGCGGGAGAAGACGATACTACGGCAGACAGAATGTCTGCCGCAAGAGACAATAATGCGTCGCCCGCGGCTGCATGAACCGCAGCCGAAGGCGCCGCACTATTCGTATACCGCATGGACTTGTTAGCCATGCGATAGAATTAAAAATGATGGTTCGACCAATCAAATAGTTTTCAATTAAGTGGTTGTATAGTGACCACTCTATTCAATAACAATCAAATTGATTGTCGTTTAGGGGAGTGGAGATGTAACGGGGTGTATCGTTACATGAATATACTTAAGGTTGTTAATTAATATATTTTCTGAAAGGTAGATAAATATTTGGAGAATATTACTTTACGTAGCAACATTCTAAAAGCTTATCCATTGGTAGATATAGACCATTATATCTCCTTTTCTCCGCGGTCCAGTCAGCACTGGACGCGCGCAAAGAGAAAGACAGATAAGACTTTAAGTGCATTTTTGCATTAGTAAATAATTAAGTTAGTATTAAATAGATAGAAACAGAAGAACCTAATTGTAACGGGCTAAAGTTGCCCTAATGTTACACAGTCCCCGTTAAGTACACTTGGTGTACTTAAGGGGATGACCAATTACTTAATTAAAGTAATTGGACCCCGCACTCGGGTGTGGTTCATATTTGTGACCAACCCTTGTGTATGTGATGCACATGGGTGCATCCACATGAGGAGAAATGACGCCTAGCGTCATCCGTAATGCGAGGATTCTAGAAAGATACGCTCGCAATATGTATTAAGTGTTATCTATAGAGATGACATTTTGGTTGGTAAAAATAGGTATTCATATTAATACGATTAAATATAAGTCAGTCTGAAAACTACTTCCTTCTAGATAAGTGCGCACGAGGAGCCGGATTACCGCTCCCGTGACGACACTTTACCAGAGTACTAAGTGTGTTGGGTGAGGTCGCTAACGCCCACCACAACTACCTCACTGCACGCAAGAGAAGCAGGTTAAACCGCTTCCTCGCTGTGCTAGGTGTGGCGAGGAGGCGGCTCGACCTGACCAAGAGACTACCAGTATGTACCAGTATAAACCCGTAATGAAGTCATAGTGTGACATCAGTAGATGACGTCAGTAGGTGACGTCACAGCTTCTAGAAGGTTCTATGAACTATGAATGGCTAGAAGTAATGATTGTCTTAGAGGTAGCAATAAGTTTGCGAACTAAGGACCTTGATATATTACTTTTCATTTTGCACTCGACCACGCAAGCCTTTGACCTTTTCTTTAGGATATGAGCCCAAGCCCCGCATTCTCTGCCCAAGACTCCGACTACGCCTTCGTCATGGACACCTCCACGCCAAGCCGCATCAAAAAGTTCGACGGAACCAACTTCCACGCATGGAAGTTCAAGATGCGGATGGTGCTCGAGGAACGTGATCTGTGGGAGGTCGTTTGTGGAGACGTGAAGATCGAGCAATGCGTGACTCCATTAGACCAAGCGACGTACAAGAGGAAGTCCCGTAAAACGATGGCGATCACCTGCCTTGCGATGGAAGACTCGCAACTGCCGTTTGTTCGCTCGGCGAGTGGTGCATTTAATGCATGGTCAATGTTGGAAGACCACTTTGAGAAGAAGAACCTTGCGAACAAGCTCTTTCTTCGTCGTCGTTTCTTCACGACCACGATGGATGAAGGTGATGATGTGCTGGAGCACATCAACAAGCTCAAGACTCTGGCGGAGCAACTCGACGCAGTGGGTGCTCCGGTCAGCGAGGACGACTTGGTTATGACGCTTCTGGGAAGTCTAAGCGAGTCGTCCCAATTCCTGATCACAGCGTTGGAATCCCGTTCCGACACGCTGACGTGGGAACTAGTGACGTCTCGGCTCCTAAATGAAGACTTAAAGCGCAAGGAACAAGGTGGCGGTGCTAAGGGAACTGCGCACGGCCAAACGTTTATGACAAGCGACAATGGTAAGCGCAAGGGACGACAGGTGCAGAAGACTGGTGCCTGTCACTACTGCGGTGGACAAGGGCATTGGATCGCCTAGTGTCCAGCGAGGATTCGCGAGACTGCGGAGCGATAGAGTCCGCAGCGAGCGAATGTCGCGCAGAGCGAAGACGACTCTGGCAGTTTTCTCTTTTCGGTTGGAGGAAGTGCCTCCAAGTCGAGTGTAGTGTGGCTAATCGACTCGGGTGCGACGCAGCACATGACGAGTTCCAAGAATTTAATTAGGAACTACAAGACAATCTTTCCAGTGGACGTACATGTCGCAGACGACGGTGTGGTTCAAGCTCTCGGGACTGGCGACATTGTGATGTCCATGCAAACTCCTCGTGGGGTCAAGAAGGGTATGATTACCGGTGTGTGGCAAAATACCAAAGTTGTCATGCAACTTGTTTTCGGTCGGTTGCTTAACCAAGGACGTTGGGGCCGTGACCTTCAAGAGCGAAGGGTGTTTCGCGGAGACAGAAGGCTTTAGTGGAAGCTCGGCGATCGTGAAGGCAAAGGACTGTTCAAGCTCTGCATGACACCAATGATGCATGAGGCCAATATGGCTCTGGCACCTTCGACTCGGTCACATCGGCCTTGGCGTTCTAGATGCCATCATCAAGAAGAACTACGGTATTGGCGTGGACATGGCGTCGGCAAAACAGCGGGAGCTGTGCGACGGGTGCTCACTCGGCAAGCAAACACGAGTAAGCTACATGAGGTCGTCACCCAATCGCGCGAAGCAAGTGCTAGAGGTTGTCCACAGCGATGTGTGTGGTCCTATGCAGACATCAACCTTTGGTGAAAAGCGCTATTTTGTCACTTTTATTGATGAAAAGTCGCACTTCTGTGTGGTGTACTTGCTGCGAAACAAGTCCGAAGTATCCGCCAAATTCGCTGACTTCGTTGCGCTTGCGGAAACTCATACGGGTAAGTGGGTGAAGACGCTCCGCAGTGACAACGGCGGCGAATACATGTCGCACGAAACGGCCAAGTTCTGCAGCAAACGTGGGATCATACAGAAGTTCACACCGCCATACACGCCTCAGCTGAACGGAGTCGCCGAACGGATGAACAGGACGCTGGTGCAGTGTGCGCGCTGCATGCTGGAACACGCCGGCTTGTCGAAGAGGTATTGGGGCGAAGCGTTGATGACTGCTACATTTTTCCGCAAACGGTGTCCGACGCGCACGATCAGCCACGACAAAAATCGCCGCACCAAGTTTGGATAGGTAAGAAACCATTGCTGCGAACCTGAAAGTGTTTGGGTGCCACGCACATGTGCATGTGCCGAAGGAGAAACGCACCAAGTTCGACGCTCGGTCGGTGCGTTGCCGTGATATTGGGTACTTAGAGCACGAGAAAGCGTATCGGTTTGAAGAATTGGAGAGCGCTCGTGCGCTGGTGAGCCGTGACGCGCAATTTATGGAAGACGTCTTCGACAGTGGGAGACGGAACTACTCTCAGAGAGAGGTCGTCATCCAAGATGAAGTTGTGACGGATCAAGAATCGTCGCAATCGGACGAACAGGCAAATGATGAAGAAGAAATTACGCGGGAGAAAGACCTCGAATCCGGCAGCAAGCGACACCAACGGACGCAGTCATTGGAGCAAGCAGTGAAGGTTCCAAGTGCCAAGCGGTCTGCGTCGCACAGGCGACACATAGGTCTCGACGAGATGTCAGCGGCAGCGCAAGAAAGCACAAGTTTTGAGGCTGCCTACGTTGTGGATTCAGTGGGAGAAATGCCAAATACGTTAAAGTCGGCGATGGAAACCAGCGACGCAGTCAAATGGAAGGAGGCGTATGAGTCGGAGTATGAGTCGCTGCGCAAGAACGACACATGGGATGTTGTGCCACTACCGAAGAGTCGGAAAGCGATCGGCTGCAGATGGATGTTTTGCGTGAAGGAGAATCAAAATGGAGAAGTGGAGCGGTTCAAGGTGCGAATGGTAGCGAAGGGATTTTCACAGAAATACGGCATCGACTATGAAGAAACGTTCGCACCGGTGGCCAAGTTCACGTCGATCCGGACAGTGCTCAGTATGGCTGTCAACCACAGTCTCAAACTACATCAGATGGATGTTAGGACAGCGTTTCTGAACGGAATTCTCGACGAAGACATCTACATGGTGCAGCCGGATGGGTATGTCGACGAAGATCATCCGAATTACGTATGCAAGCTGAAGCGGTCGCTCTATGGGCTAAAGCAGTCGCTGCGAATGTGGAACCACACCATCGACGTTTTCATGCTAGAAATGGGGTTCAAGAAGTGCGAGTCGGATCACTGCGTCTACATCAAGAGAAATGACCATGAAATGATCTCTGTGGTGCTGTACGTGGACGACCTCATCCTGGCAAGCAGTAACGAAGAGTTGTTGAAGTCGACCAAGCATGCGCTGAGTGAACGCTTTGAGATGACGGACATGGGCGAGCTGGAATACTTTCTCGGGATGGAAATTAAGAACAACCGTGACGAAGGAAAAGTGACGGTGCGGCAGACCAAGTTTCTCAAGTCCATATTAACAAGGTTCGGCATGCAAGACAGCAAGCCTGTGAAGACGCCGCAAGATCTAGAACTCAAGTTGACCAAGAGCACGTGCGAGGGTGGCTGCATCACGAAGACACAATGACAAAAGTGCCGTACCGGAGTACCGTCGGCAGCATCATGTACCTGATGGTGGCGACGCGGCCAGACCTAGCTGCTGCAGTGGGAATACTGAGCCAGTTTGCTGCCAACCCGTGCCCGACACAATGGCAAGCTCTCAAGCGTGTTATGCGGTACCTCCAAGCTACATCGACTCAAGGACTCGAGTACTCACGGCAAGACAGCTGTTGTGTGTGCGGCTACTCAGATGCAGACTGGGCCGGAGACATCGAGTCAAGAAGGAGCACAAGTGGCTACGCATTCATGATGAGTGGCGAATGTATCAGATGGAGAAGCAAGAAGCAGCGCACGGTGGCATTGTCCTCAACGGAAGCCGAGTACATGGCGTTATCGGAAGCAACCCAAGAGGCTGTATGGCTCAAGGTGTTCTTGTGTGAGCTCGGCGAGATGGCAAGCGACGATGCAATCAAGATCTACGAAGACAATCAAGGCTCTATTGCGCTGGCCAAGAACCCAGAGTTTCACAAGCGTACCAAGCATATTGACATTCGCTACCACTTCGTGCGCGAGAAGGTAGAAGAAGGCGAAGTGGTGCTGCAGTATGTTTCGACAACAGACATGCTAGCAGACATCATGACCAAGGCCATTACAGCTGTGCAGTTCGAAAATCTCCGAAACAGGCTCGGAATAGAAGCATCCAGCGGTGTCGAGTCGAGTGGGAGTGTTGGTGAGGAGGCGGCTCGACCTGACCAAGAGACTACCAGTATGTACCAGTATATCCCGGTAATGACGTCATAGGGATGACATCAGTAGATGATGTCATAGGGAAGGCGTCAGTAGATGACGTCACAGCTTCTAGAAGGTTCTATGAATTATGATTGGCTAGAAGTAATGATTGGCTTAGAGGTAGCAATAGGTTTGCGAACTAAGGACCTTAACATATTTACTTTGCATTTTGCACTCAGCCACTCAAGCCTTTGACCTTTTCTTTACTAGGGTGTGTGTCTAAGTAGAGCGTGGGCGCATTACGACGTGCTCGCCTGCACTAATTATATTAAATACAGTTATTTTAAAGGAAGTGTTTTAACGAGAGTCTTTCTTTGCACGTACTAGTGTTCGTAAAGTGACGTGAAGCACCACTCGCACTGAGGCAGTGCGAAGTGGACTTATACTGCTTCAGTATAAGTCGGCAGTGCCCCGTTACACTCGAGGTAGTATGCGAAGGCATACCAATTATTGTGTGTCAAGTGAAATGAGAGCTTAATTTTTCTCCTGATCTGCGTAAATTGCTTCCATAATAATAATATTAAAACAAATAAAGTAGGCATTGATACATTGACCTGTCTCGTACATCGCTGCCGACAAATTTGGTCATTGTAGTTCTTATGATACTTCTTCGAACCCAAGTCGAAACACACTGTTAGATAGCGTCGCCTGCAAAATCTGCGCTTCTTACAATTACTTTTATCTCTTTACACCGTCACTTATGTGCAAGTTAAGTTCAGCTGTGTGGACGCTACCGAATCTTTTTCTTCCACGTAGCATTTCAATTGAAAATCTAGCAATTATTCTTTGTTAAGCTTTAGCACGATAGAGTGGCATCATGCAAGGTACCCATCAACAATTGACGACGTCGTACCACTGACCGGCGTTTTTGCCTTTTATGAGATAGAAACTATCTTGAACTTCTAATTTTCCAAATTGCATCGCTAGCAAATCAAACAAGGATTTGGTAACAAACGTCTCACCTGTGATCTAGCACGTCGATAATGCGAACGAAAATCGATCAATATGATAGGTGAAGGTAGTAGTATGTTATCATACAAGCTGCGCGTGGTTTTACAGTTAGATGTTCCAAAGAATGTAGTGCCTTACCAGTGAGCATCCCGGCAAAAAGTGCTTGCATTTAATTTCAACAAACCATGTCATCCCCTCCATTAGACCAGTTCAGAATGCCCCGAACGTCTCACAAGGCCACACCGAATTGATCAAAACGTAGCTTGCATTGTGCCTCCGTCCCATGTCGCGTGCCGGCAGGGCAGCGGTTTTCAATACAGGCACGACTGAGACCGACCGGAGTCCATCAGAATCGACAGCGAATACGCCTACGACGACAAATCAGACATCCTCATCGGAGTCGAGGCCATCGACGCCGAATTCCTTCTCGAGAACTGATTCCCCGTCATTACCTTTAACCGCAGTTTCAACAACGACAACAGTCTCGCTCACACCCGATACCCCAAATCCTGCTACCGTCGCGGGTGTGAATGTATCATACTCTCAAACAACAGGGTCTAGCTCCAGGGACCGCTTCGATGTTGTAGCCCCCACGTCATCCACAGCGAATGCTAACGCGACGGCCACAATCGTAATTTCAGTCCAATCTCAATCCAGTGACAGCGACGCATCTTCCGGAATCATTCTTGTAGCCACCAACGACGAAGGTAATGAAAAGAACGGTTTTGAAAAAGTAGCAACAAATCTCTGACAGTCATTTCTTCAAACCAGGATTTAGCATAGGAGCTGTTGTTGGTATTGTCGCTAGTGCAATCGTTCTTGTCGTTTTGATCGCAGGACTCGCTTTCTGGCTGTATCGCCGAAAAAGACGAAACAGAACCACTCGATCGTCTTCGTTCGATGCCTCGTACTCCATTGCATCGGTGACAAGACCTCGCGTTAATTCGTTTCAATTGGATAACCACATCCTTCCGCCGGCCATCGCCGTCGACCAATTCAATAATTTCGACCGAACTGTCGACTTGGCGAGCTCCGGACCTCTTGATTCGACTTTACGTCTCGAAAGCAGTGCCATGTCGATGCCAAGTTCCAAAGTCTTTAGCAGAACTGGATCGGAATTATGGGAAGATGAAGCGATATTAGCTGCTCGGATTCCAATGGAAAAGCTAGTGGTGAAAGAATTGATTAACGAAGGAGGCCATGGAGCTGTCTATCATGGCCAGTACCACGGCAAGAGCGTAGCGATTAAAATGTTACTACCCGATAAGAAGAAAGATTTGCGACAGATTAATTATTTCTTAGCAGAGATTAAAATGATGGCCACGGTCGAGCATCCTCGAATCGTGCTGTTTATTGGCGTGGCGTGGGATGCCCTCAGCGACCTCTGTGCTGTGTCGGAATTCCTGCCCTGTGGCGACCTCTTCTCGCTGCTTCAGCGCTTTGATCGCGTGGACCATCGACCGCAGGGCTTTGACGGAGACAAAGCCAAGATCGCACAGCATGTCGCGCAAGCGCTTACGTATCTGCACTCGCTCGATCCCATCGTACTGCATCGGGATCTCAAGTCCATGAACATTATGCTGTCCGAGTCGTGGGATGCGAAACTCACGGACTTTGGCGTGTCCCGAAAATGGACGGTCGATACCATGACCGCAGGCGTTGGCACCAAGCGCTGGATGGCACCGGAAGTCATGATGGGCAAGCGCTACGACACTAGTGCCGACATCTTTTCGTTAGGCGTCGTGCTATCGGAATTGGACTCGCATCAGCCTCCGTACGCGAGCGCAATCGAATGCAAGACATCGGAATTGGGCGAAAAAGTCTCCGAAACGGCACTAATTGAAATGGTGGCGGCAGGACGCATCCGGATCAAATTCTCGCCCAATGCGCCATCATCGCTCGTGAGTCTTGGCCACGCCTGTGTGAACCTTGACCCGAGGGAACGTCCGAGCGCCAACGAAGTGCACTATCTCTTAGAAAAGATCTCGCGCAAGTACTTGGAGTATACGCTCTAGTCTATAGAATCGACATGAACCTCGACAGGAGTCGGCGTACTTTTAAACGAGTAAAACTTCGGGCCTTAGAAAAAAGGGTAAACGGTCATCAATTGTTCTTTTAAAGAGGCAAATGAGTTTTTACTGTAATTATTCTTTGCTTGTCAACCACAAGATCGATGACGACCCCTGGAGCGAAGAGCTCCGAAAGCGAGCAGCCTGCTATTCCTGGCAATACGAACGCTAGAGCAGCTGATGAACCAGGTCTTCCTCAAATTTATCCAAAACCTGTGACTGTTCTCGTAATTGGCATGGCTGGTAGCGGCAAGACGACGCTCATGCAGCGACTGACGGCGTACGGTGTCGATGCTGGGTTGCGCAATTACGTAATTAATCTCGACCCAGCAGTTCGCAAGACTGGCTATACAGCCAATGTGGATATACGTGACACGGTTGATTATAAGAAGGTCATGTCGGAGTACGGACTAGGTCCTAACGGGGCCATCATGACGTCGCTCAACCTCTTCGCTACTCGATTTGATCAAGTAGTCGATCTTTTAGCAAAACGCAGCAGCAATCTTGAGTACGTTCTAACTTCATCGCCGTATGTGCTGCGAAAGAAAGTGACTTGATAATTATTTGGTTGCTGCCACTAGTTACGCTATTGTAGACACTCCAGGACAAATCGAAGCCTTTACGTGGTCAGCATCGGGCCAGATTATCACCGAATCGCTTGCGTCCACGTTCCCGTCCATTATTGTTTACGTCGTCGATACTCCACGTACTGCCAATCCCAATACTTTTATGTCAAATATGCTGTATGCGTGCAGCATTTTGTATAAGTTAAAGTTGCCTTTTGTGGTCGTTTTCAACAAAATTGACGTTCTACGCCATGATTTTGCCATTGAGTGGATGACGGATTTTGAGGCATTCCAGACTGCACTAGACGACGTCCAGGACGACAATTATATGGGCAGCCTCTCGCGCTCGCTAAGTCTTGTTCTGGAAGAGTTTTACAACAACCTTACGTGTGTTGGCGTGTCTGCTGCCACCGGTGAAGGAATTCCTGAATTCTTTGCTGCTGTCGATCAAGCAGCGATTCAGTATGAAAAAGAATGTCTCCCAGATCTCTTGGATCGTATCAAACGCCAGCAGAGTAAAAAATACGCACATGAAGAAGCTTCCTTGTCCAGCGTGATGCAGGACATGGAAATTTCGTCCCAACGAGATGAAAATACGCCTTTTGACAGATCAGCTGATTCGAATGTTGCCGGCGAGCGCACTGATCTCTAATTATTTTATATATATGAA
>NC_090625.1:895589-932101 GCF_004359215.1 Bremia lactucae
CATAATGATTGTGTGTCTGGAGCAACTTTAGTCAAGAGATTTGCAAATTCTCTTGAGGTTGCTGGATCAGTAGGGCGTTGCGCCCCTACTGATCCCGTCCGTTTTTTTAGCGGTCCGCCTTGCTGTTGTGATTTCGCAACAACGTCGGACCCGCGACCATTGCCCTTTTTGGCATACGGTCCGAAATTACGTTCAGTACCTTTCGGTGCTGGGCGTGGGGCACTACACTCATGAGCGTCGTGTCCTAATTTCTGGCAGCGATGGCATTTCTGCGATCGCTTATTGCTCGAATAGCGAGGTCTCTCGCTTTCGACGTAAGAAAGGTCCATAGGTTCTGGACCTCCAAGCCGTGTCGTCTTGGAGGACGATATGATGACGAACTAGCTTGAGCCTGTCTCAAGCTAAAGTCCTCCTGTTCCGCTACGGATATTGCTTCTTCAAGCGTATCCAGTTCCAAGCGGAACAGGTGGGTCTTTACGGGACCATCCGTAAGACCTTGCATGAACACCGTAATCAACGTGTGTTCATGAACTGGGTTATTGGTAATACAACTCGCTAAGAGTCGTATGTGCTGGGCATATGCGTGCACATCACGCTTGCCTTGCTTCAGTTTGAGAAGCTCTGAACGAGCTCTGAGCTCAGCCCTTGGTGGTTCAAACATCTGTTTGAGTCGGGTTTTAAAAGCCCCTAGCGACCCAAACACGTATGGTTCGCGCAACTTAAGGCCCAATGCCCAAGTTTTGGCACGACCTGCCAGATTTGATTGAGCGAATGCGATTTGCATTTGCTCGTCGATGCTGTGACGTGCCCTTATGGCATCTTCTAACTCGACAAACCATCTCAAGAGGGAGTCTTCTTCGACCCCCCTATACTTAGAGATGTCAATATTTCAAGTTTCGGGACGACGCGTTTGCGTCATCCCAGGTACAGGGGTCTGTACCTGCTGTAACCTCAACATTTCTGCCTGTTGAGAGCCTTGCTGAATCAGCAAGGCTACTTTTTCCTTCATCTTGTCAAGTTCATGTTGTATGAACTTGGCGATGGTTGATTGGACGGCATCTCTGTCCAAATTGGACAGTAATGCCAGGATTGCATCGTTTCCTATGGTCGAACTCATTCGTTCAACCGCACTCCTTTCTATGTCACTTAGAAAGGAGTAGCTTTCAGGGGAAACGTGATGCGTATTCCCACTATCATCTAACATGTCTAGATGTGGGAATGTGGTCCTTGGACGGACGACAAAGTGCTACCAGATGTAACGGGGCACTACGGCTTGTACTGCTTCAGTATAAGTCCACTTCGCACTGCTTCAGTTGCGAGTGGTGCCCTACGTTATGTCACGTACACTAGTACGTGCAGAGAAAGACTTATCTCTAAGGTAACTAGCTTACAGAGGGTAAGATGAAAACTGGAATAATATAATTAAGTGTCTCTTTTTCTATCTTTGTAAATGCTAACTTAATAAAATCTAATACTAAACATGTTTTTGAATTCTTATCTCTATCTGTAACTCTCTCTTTGATTACTCCTACAGCTGATTAGTCTGCGGAATAAATAGGTATGATATTAATTTATATAAGAATATCCTGCAAATATTAACTACCTCTTAGATAATATATTAATTAACAACCTTTAAGTGTTAATTCTATGTAACGATACACCCCTTACACAGACTCCATCAAACTCAAATAGGTTTGGGAAAACACTGGAATCCAATCTGTATGCAAAAGAGATATGTTTCAAAGAAACAAACCTTTTCGTTATGAATTATCCAGGTATCCTTTAGGTAGCATCCTATGGCACTTGAATAATTTTGTCGAAGATGTGTCATTGCTGCCAATAAAATCTTCCATACTTTGAGCATTAACCACCTTGCTCCATTCAGAAAGAAATGGATTCCAAGCTTTACCTCCAAAGATTTTACCACGACCAAGAAAAAATTAGCGGTAGGATATTTTGAAATGCGCCACCTACAAAGTAGAATGTTGCTCAAGAAGAATGTTGCTTGCAATGTATTCATTAGAGCAAGCTCACGGTAAGCAACTAAAACGCTTTACTCTAATGCAAATATAGAATGAGGTCACTTCGATAGACAGATGCAAGAGAACGTAGCGTCAAGGGTAGTACTCTTGGATATCACACTCATGAAGCAGCAATACAAGGTCAATGTATTATTCGTTGACGTGACCCCCATCCATGTAACATCGGTAACTTATACTGGTTCGTCTTGTACGTGCAGTCAAATAGCCAAACTTTCTTTGAATAGATGTGATTTCTTGTGTTGAACTGGGAAGGACGAGAAGAAGGGATTAGTTTCGTTTGACGCAATCAAAGGCAAAATGAAAGCTAAAAAAGTCATATAAAAAGAATTTCCAGTGGTGACCGTCCTTGTAGATTTTCTTGGTGAAGTGAATGAGTTATGTTGGAGCATATTTACTGTGGCCCATGTTGTGTTCCCAATTAGCTGAAGGGTGCATTAACAATTGCGTAAGGGAAGATGCTGCACTGTGTAAGTTAATGACTTGAAGCGATTGATTTGCTCAGTTGCCAAAAGGCTGTATGCGCTGAGAAGATGGAGATGTGGCACGAGGGTGGTTATGTCGCTGTTGTCAAGTTGAAGTAGCCATATTTCCTGCTTTTTTTAAATTAGTTGGAAAGGGCGCTTACAGAACTTCTGCGTTCTCTTCCTTGCATTTTCCGAACGCGCATGATTACCAAAGCTGCCGACATGTCCACATTGAAAAACCTTTACTTTTACCTCACCATTTGCACGGTGACCCACCTTTCAGGTTATTGCAACCTTGAGGAAAAATCCATCTTCCACGCTGCAGCAAGTGTCTTTTGTTCAGCTTGATCTAATGTTCGCCAAGTTTTATTTACCAAATCAAAGACAGCCATTATTCCTTCCAATTTCTTATTCAGCGTGTTGTAGGGTATTTGGTTTTAGTCTGAGAGAATTAGGGTTTTATCCGCACACTGTCGTCGCCTCTAAAATAATTCCTAATGGCCAATTAAAGGGATTATTTCTCGCCAACCAAAATGCCTTCAATTTCGGTGGGTGGGTCTAGAGTCTTCTTTAAAAAAATGGTGTTTGGTTGTCGTGAAAACAAGCTTTCGGACAATTAAATCAAAATTCTTTGACTAGCACAATTTGATATTTAGACCATGCATTAATGCAGGTAAAAATTTATTTATTGTGCATAAAAGTGACAATATATTTTTATAAACTCTTACTGGATGCAAACTTTTAGAATAGCGCTTGTCACAAAGACCTCGAAAGTGCTCTCATAATACAATTTAATTCGAAGATAAGAAGATGACTGTGTGAGATCGATTCAATCAGCGAAATCGCATTTTTTTCTAGCCGTGCTTTTAGCTGAGCCTCGATTTGATAAAATACGACCTTCACAAATAATGAAAATCCACGCGCCAGAGACCATTTAGCCGAAAAGTTGTGGCATCCTGTCGTACGAGAGCTCTGCAAATCTTGCTTCTCTCTCGCGTGCCGCATATCCGTCAGGTTAATTCGCATTAATATTCAGTAGACGAAGGAAAGGGTCATTTTATTCTAGGTAAATCGATGAATCCTTTGATATACTTATGGACTCACGGTGCTTAGCCACTAGGCAGACCGTTTCGACATAAATATATGTCGTTTCAATTCAGCAAGTTATCGCGTTGGGCTCAAGATGAGCACGCATGCTGTTCCTCAGCTTGTCAGGGAACGTTTTAATTCATGGCTGTGCCAGAAGACCAAATCCTTTCCTCGGGATTTGTCGTAAATATGTTAGCTTTGAAGCACAAATCTGCTGCCTATGTCTATACATGGCGACGACTAGCAATCGTTCTGGATTCCTTTACTCCATGATATGGGGTTTTTGTAATACACTCACGGCGACTTTAGACTTTGCTGATTGTACATGTCCATACGGTTGCCAGCTGTGCTGGCATCCCAATAGTCCCAACCCCACCACCTGCCGGCTTCTAATACTTTTGTAGCTGAATTTCGACGTAGCTTAAAAGCTAAAAATGATCATTCGTGAGCACTTGTGAAGTGGTCAAGGGCGCAGGTCTGTATAGGAATTTCTACAAGCGATAGCAGCCTAAAGTCGAATCTATTCCAATGCACTAGTTTTCAATCACAAATTGCTGCAACTGAAGCTTGAGTGAAGAAGAAAGTAAATTAATCAACGACAGCTGACAAAGTATTGATTATATATATTACTAATCTTGCAAGCTGTAATGCACAATGCTGGCAGTGGCTATAAGCTCTTAAAATCTATCGGCCAAATGTTGTGGTCAAACGCAGCGGGCAAAGGCCGAAGGCAACGCGAGAAGTGATCTTAAGTGATACAAAGGGGCTGATGCCGTGTTGCACAACAATATTAGAGCCTCGTCTGTCCGTCGCGCGAATGAAACCGCTGCAGCACAATCGGTAGAACGCCGCACGTGTCGTTAATTTCTTATTCGCTGACTATTTTTATGCACACCATAAGCTGCATAAGATCCGCTTAATCTAATGGTAAACACAAGCTGCTGGTACTGTAATGCTCTGGAAGTATATTAAAATCAAAAATCTACGCGACAGCAGTTAAGTGCGAGTTCAAAGAAATCTACTAGCTACAATTGACAAGACAATGAGCAGCTCGCTACTTTGGAAGTCACAACTTCTCATTATTTATTGCATTTGGCAGTGCCGGCACTCTAAATAATATATGCCAAAAGGGTGTTGAGTTCTTTACAGTGTCGGTGGTGCTTATTGCAAGGCAAACTACTATGTGCAACGTGGTAAATTTATCGTCTGTTACCTTGTACTTTTGCGTGCTCGGTAAAAGCTCAGTCTCTGCACATCAAAAGACTCGAGCGTTTCCGTTCAGCTTGTACCCCGACCCCAGCCAAAACCCGCGCCAGGTTGGCGCTTGCCTATTGTGGCAACGCACTCGCTACTTTCAAGCTTAGTGGTTGGAGGCCATCGTCGCCATTTCTCCATAACCCATCTCACTTTCTTGCCCGACGCCAACAGGTTACGCCTATTTTTATTCGCACTTTGCACGAACTAGCTCTGCTCTCAACTTAGCTCGGCTTGGTGGCTCTGCGACAGTAAAGGACAAATTTTATTAGTGCATGCACAATTCCCTAGACCGTGAGCAACTAGACACGGGACCACGGCCGGGCAGCGCCGTACGAGGCAGTGAAGTTCATTGCCAACGTCGATTAAAGCGCAAGCATTACCTGATGAGCAACCAGGATGAAGACGGCCTTGCGATGCTCACCTCCCTCCGCAGTGAACAGCAGCAGCTACTTTGCAAGTACAAGTCTGGGAAGTGCTCGAATGCGCGTGCCACCAAGCGTAACGGCAAGCTCCATACCCTTTGCCATTTTCACCGGGACCGTCAAAACGAACACCAGCGCAAGAGTGATCGCAAGCAACGCTTGGTCAGCGTCACTCGTCGCTCTAAGCTTGGGAGCATTGACGTTGCTGGTGACAGCGCGCGCCAGCAAGATCTTCACCTCGTCACGTCAATCAAGGCTTCTTTTCCAAGAGGATCCTCCATCTCGCCGCTGAAGCACCACGACCAGAATGCCTCACATTTATACATAGCGCAGAATACTGCTGACGGCACAATCAGTGGAACAGGACGGTTGCCCTCACCGGCTGCAGGGACCACGCGATTACCGCCGATCAGCTTTCTTATGCGTAGGAAGCTGGATGGTCATCGGGTAACTAGTAACATCATACCTATTGTGCCACCTAGCAACTTCATCATCGATAGCTTCAGCGGCAACGCAGGTAAAACGGCATGAACTATCGATATGTTTTGGGACGCTTGCTGCTTCCGTTCAGTTGCGCGTACATACGGAGATCGTAGTCTAAAGCTGCAACGATTATGTGCCGTTGAGTGGACGCAGCAGTTGTAACAAAGTCTCACCTGTTATCTAAGTGACACTAGCTGCCACTTGTGCTCACAGAAATACACTTGCTAACATTTCGCTCCTGCTTGTACTTTGCATAGTGATGCAGACATTCATTGCAGAGCATTTAAGCACGACGCCTTAGAACATCGATTCCGCGCAGTGTCACCCTCCTCTTCATTTGGCGCGCTCCTTTTATTGCTTAATAAGTTAGGTCTGTGTTGCGCAAATTAATTTGCGCGCTTTGACACATTCCTGGCGTAAAGTTTACTTAAGTAAGCATTTAGTTTCCAGATAGCGAATTTTGAGATGCAATCATTCCTAGGGAGCTGGCATGAATCTTTAAACTCCATTTTGCAGTGATTGAATTTGGCCGATCCATTAAGGCAACATGCCCTGAGATTTCAATGATCGCTAATGGTTCAACTTTGCCATTTCGTGCGACGTTCGCGCAACCTTCACGAGGGAGGATTTCTTAACGCACAAAAAACAACAGCGAGAACGCTGGAGAGGGAGGCAATAGAAGTCGCGGACCAGCAGATCGAGACGACCGCGCGCACCAAGACACAACCTTTCACAGTTGAACGGCTGTACAGGTCAGTTTTAATTCATTGCAAGCTCTTTCGCAGGAGGAGATCACCTTTGGGGCCAAATAGTTAAAGGGACTTTAAATGCATTCCTTCTTCTGTTTCCCCATGTGTGGCTTTCCTTTTCGTTGCGGTGGAGATTAGGTCGCTTATAAGCGAATCATAAAAGCGGTTTCATAAATGTTTGATGCTGACTTTTTGCTTTCGTCTACTCCCATTTATTGACAGGTCGATGCTGCAATGAGTTCCGAGCAATCTCCGCCGAACTTCCAGCAAATTATTGATGAAGACATCCTGGTGACGTCTCCTACTTCCTATGCACTACGCGAGTCATTCCGCCGATCATCTTTCTCGGCTTCAGCAGAGACAAATCCGATGCTGCTGCGATCCTCGCAGAGTGCGGATCAGATGCCGCTCCCTCGCACTTCCTCGCGAGGTAGTGTTCTTAACCGTGCGCCTCCTCCGCCACCCCCGCATCTCCCACCTCAAATATCCTCAGTGCCTTTGAATGGCGGCGCTATTGATGAATTACCTCGGCCTCTGTCAAATTCTAACTTGGACATCCTGCACGAGCAGAATCATGGGGACAATGATCCTTTCGGACACTCAACTGGCTTGAACTCAGCGCCGTTTGGTGGAAATCAGCAATTCGCTAGCTCGGCGTCTCCTTTCGGTGCTGCTGGAGGTAGCAGCTTCAATTCTGCTGCCACAACCACGTTTGGAGGCTCTGATTTTAGTCAGACGGCGCCAGTAAGCAACACATCGAATCGTCGCTCCATCTCACGACGCAGCATCTTTAGTCGTGAGACGTTTATGCTTACGCGCGGGGAGAAGGAGTCACGTATGGCTGTTCCACAGGGAACTCCCACGGAGATCAAGTGCGAAGGATATTTGACAAAAAGAGGGCACTTGTTTACAAATTGGAAGACACGGTACTTTACACTACGAGGCAACGTACTGGAATATTTTTCGAGCGAGGAAAAGAGCAAAAAATATGGAGCTGTGACAGTCGAGAAAGTGGCGACATGGTCAGGCGAAGCGCATGGCTTTATGTTTTACACCTCGAAGCAAATACCCTATTACGTGTACGCCTCTTCCGAGGCCGAGCGCTCCAAATGGTTGCGAGCTTTAAAGGATTTCATGGTTGAAACAGAAGAGGTGAGTTGCGAAGGATATCTTACTAAACGTGGTCATTTGGTTCCAAGTCAACGGATGGCGTATTATGTGCTGAATGGGAGGTCTCTACGTCATTACGCAGACCAGCTGGCGTATCGAGACAATCAGTCAGCTATGGCAGATGTAGAGATACGCTCTGTTGCTTTATGGGATGGCGAAGCAAATGGCTTAATGTTTATGACCGTGACAGGAAATGTGTTTTACGTGATTGCAGATACTGTTGGCGAACAGCAAAAGTGGCTTTCTACTGTGTTAAAATCGACGGGCAGTGTCCCGGAACCTGTTTCGTGTGCAGGATACTTAACCAAGCAAGGCCACAAACGCAAAAGTTGGAAGAAGCGCTATTTTATACTTCGCGGAAACACTATTTCATATTATTCAGATTATGACATGGCAAATAACGCCAAAGGCAAGCCACTCGCTGAAGTGCTTGTCGAGGATGTACAAAAGTGGGAAGGAGAGCCGTTTGGGTTTATGTTCATGACTAATGAGCAAGTGCCGTATTACGTGTATGCCGATAACGATCGAGAGCGCAGCAAGTGGATGAATGCTCTTAACAAATTAAATGTGGTGGCGGAAGAGCCTACTGTCGAGAAGAAGCGTTGCTCAAACTGTAATGCTGTTTTGACTGGCTCTCGTTTCTGCGGAGCATGTGGCTATAACTTGCGGGGCACCACCATTGGTGACCGCACTTCTCGTGGCCACGGCGGGATGGATGATGACATTGATGGCCGCGATGACATTGATGATGAATCAACACCGTTTGACGAGCTTGAAGCGCTGTCTGAAGGCGCACGAACATTGTTGCTTGCAGTAATGCAGACACCGGATGGCATTGACATCGGCGACAAGGAAGGCACATATCCAAACCGGGTGACGAGAAGCTCGCAGCAGCCAACTGAGCAACCAGATCAGGATGATTCCTCTGCTGGGTTTGATCAAGATGTTGCTGATGCTCTAAGAGAGGTTGAGTCTGGCGATGCGCGTACCTTTCCAGAAAATGTGGATGGCGATGTTAAGGCATCCTCTTACGATTCCAAGCCGTTTACTCAGTCATCGGCCAACAGTGGTGAGCGATCTTCCACACGATCCCAGCAAACACGTCAAGATCCTTTAACGGTGGGCGCAGCTCCCATTAAAGCTAAGTCGAATGCGCTTAAGCCCAACTTTGGCATTGTTGAGCTCAAACCTAAGAGAACCAGTTTTACTTCCTTTAGTGACTCAGAAGAGGAGGAATCAAAGGTAGATCCGAAGCCTGCACCAGTCGCAACCAGGCTTCCTTCTCGGTCGTCGGCGGGTCTCAATATGGCTGGTATGGGACGCCGTAAAACAATAGCTATGTTAGCAATGGAGTCAAGCAGCGACGATGAAAGCGGTGATGATACCAAACACCCAACGAAGCTGTCTCCTGACACTTTCCAAAAAAATGACAAGAAGATTGATAGTAATTGTATGTCGGAAAAGGAAGAAGGAAAATCATCTGGAGACGAATTTGAAAATCGCGAACGGAAGAGCTCAGAGGAGCTGGACACTCGCGGTATTGCTGCGTTTGAGGAGCCAGTGGAGCAGCCTAAGCTGAAGCAAAACATTCACTCCTCTACACAGATAAGCGAACGCCTAAACAAGAAAGATATATACAATTTTATGGAGAAAGAGCTGGATTTCACGCCTCAATTCGTACCGTCAGCTGATTCTCCTGTCCGCTGTCGTTTTTATAGCTCTATGGCATACACTTCAGCTAAGAAAGTTATCCTTTTTCTTTCCGATTCTGGACCTCTTGGCCTTTGGAAACAGGACCCGGATAACAAACCCTTGACGAAAGATCACAAATGGTCCATGACACCGTATTTTAGCCGTGCTCAAGATGAGGGCTACGGAATTGTGGTGTGCAACCCGTTTTCGAATAATGCTATGGTATATGAAGCAGGAGGTTTCGAGCGTGAAATTCCAGTGCCTAATTCCGCTACACCCAAGGAACACGTTTTGTTTGTGTGGGACCAATTTATGTCAAATTGTAAGGGTCAAATTTCGATAATTGCGTATGCGCGCGGTGGCGCATTAGTAAAATCAATCTTGGAAACATACGAGGAGAGTTCTCGCGACAAAATCCACCGCATCGCATTAATTGAGTCCAAGCACGAAATTGACCACAACGAATCCCCTGGTATCTTGGAGCTTCTTGGTCGGCGATCTATTAATTGGGAAGCATCATATGAACCCCTTGGTGCCCAGATCGTGGACTCTCAGGCACGTGTAAATTGTGTGTGCTTGTCCTTGGGGTTCATGCCATCGCAGGAAGCTGACAATACACCAAAAACTCTAGAAAAAGCTGAAGATCCTGCTTTTGCTTTCATCGATGCCAACCCGAGTCAGCCTGGCATGACTGCTGTTGTGAAGCATGTCCGGTTAGAATTGAGAAAGAGAAAAACTGTTGTAAAGCCTGTTGCCCGCACACGGCGACAGTCTAATATAATTGTTATCGGTGAGACAGATGGTGATGAGTCGAGCGATGTGTCTGGTGGTGCTGATGAAGGCAAGCATAAGTTTAAAACAAATGGAAGTAGCTTAGACAGTGAAGACGATGGTAAAATTAAAGCTACATACTATCTACCGAAGCCAGTACCAAAACCAAAGCGCAACCCTAGTTTTGGCAGCAGTGGCTCTGGCGACAAGCAGCAGCGATTAATTTCGGACAAGGACTTTGAATTGTTAAAAGTGGTCGGGCAAGGTGGTTTTGGCAAGGTATTTTTGTGCCGCAAGATTACATCGCCACGTCAGGGCGAGCACTACGCCATGAAGGTTCTAAAAAAACAGCAAGTAGTTTCCTCGGGCCTTGTAAACACAACTATGGCGGAGCGTAAAATTCTTACAGACATATCACATCCGTTTGTTGTCAAGCTGCACTACGCTTTTCAAAGTGAGTCGAAATTGTACCTTGTGATGGATTATCTCAGCGGTGGATCTTTGGCAACGCACTTGCGTCGCCGCCGCAAATTTCCGGAGGAATGGGCCCGCTTCTATGCCGCTGAAGTTGCTGCAGCCATTGCACATCTTCATAGTGCCAACATCATATATCGTGATGCTAAACTTGAAAATGTATTGATGGACCACGACGGCCACGTGCGTATCACTGACTTCGGTTTGTCAAAGGTCGGAGTTTCTGGCCTCAAGGGTGCCACGACTTTCTGTGGTACAGCTGCATATATCGCGCCTGAACTGTTAAAGGGTATGGCGTATGGCAAAGCTGCCGACTGGTGGTCTTTTGGCATCCTGTTGTACGAAATGATTGGAGGAAAACCTCCTTATTATCACCGCAACCGTGACATTATGTTTCAAACCATTTTGAAACAAGACTGGGTGACGTTTTCGCCAAGCTTCTCGGATGCCGCAATCGCACTTATCAACGGGGTAAGTAATCAAAATGCATAGCTTGTCCTTTAATATGGCTGGCATTTGTTTAACGGAATTTGCTTTGATATAATGACAGTTGCTTACGCGCGACCCGATGATGCGTCTTGGCAGCGGTCCACGCGGTGCTGACGAGGTGTTGACCCACCCATTTTTTGATAGCATTGACTGGCCTGAGCTGCTGGAGCGCAGGATGCTGCCACCTTTTAATCCAGGTGTGGGCAAGATGGATACGCACTATGCACCACGTAATATGAACGAAATTACTGCACGAGACCGCGAGCCGAGTGTTATGATGGCGAAGACCGACCGCCCGAACGATTTTGATGGTTTTAGTTTTGTAGGGCGGCCTTCCTCCCTTTCAAATGTATGATGTCAATCTGCAATGCTGGTCAACTGTTATATGAAGACACGATTATACGATTATAGCAAATTATTAGTCTCTCGAGAGCCGCAACGGTCTTAATAACGAAGGCCCGCGGAGAGACAATTTCTCATCGGAATCAAAAACCCACACGCATAGAGCGCCAGTGCGCATCAGCAAATGCTAAAAAGTGAATTTGCTTATCTTTACGCCAAATATTCAAAATTAGAAAATGAACAAACGAAACAAAGGCTTGACTTAGTGCTGTTATAAATTCCGTCAAGATCAATTATAAAAACAAATTTTCTCGCATGTTTGGCGATTATGTCAATTCCAGGGCAATGTAAACTTTTTCAATTTTAGTTATATTTTGGTATTATTCATTTCAAAAACGTTTCTCACGTGATCGACAAATTCCAATAAAGATGTGTTGTTAAAAACATAAACGTGAATAAAACCTACCATAAATCATACATATTTTAAATTTTTAACAATGACAGTGTTATCATCGTCGAGAGTTGCTGTTACGGGGCATCATCGCTTGAAATGCTTCATTACAGGCTAACCAACACTAATGACAGTGTAGGCACCCCCACGCACACGATGTGCAGAGGAAGATACAAAGTTAACAAGCGTGGACTAACAAGAAGAGAAAAAAATGAGTTACTGAGCGTGACTGTAACGGAGCACTGCCGACTTGTACTGCTTCAGTACAAGTCCACTTCGCACTGCTTCAGTGCTAGTGGTGTAGCGGAGCTACCTCGCTCCTAAAGTCAGAGGAAGACTTTCAGACTCAGAGAGTCACTTAGTTCTGTTGAACTAATGGGTTTAACAACTCAGGGAGTCGTACAAGCTATTAAAGCTTAAGGAATCCTAGTTCAAGGGATTCAGGGGTTCGTAGATATAAGTGGCAACTAGTGCCCAAGATGATATACTTAGAAAGTCTTCTATCTCTTACAGATCAATGCGCAAGCCTTAGGAAGGCACTTAACGCTTTAAGATCAAAAGGGGGAACTGATCTTAATTTAATCATTTAAATCTAAGAAAAAACTTACCCCAGCTAATTGATATAATAGATTTTGGCCGCCAGATTTATATCTGGCGGCGACTATGAGCCTTCGAATGAGGAAGCCCAATCGGATAAGCGTGCTTATAGCGCTAGCTATAGCATATTTGGTTCTGACGATGAGGATGATTCCTCATCGCCAGCACACCGGCTCCCGTGCCGTCACCCGCATTTATTTCTGTGCGTAGTGATGACGATGGCGTAAGCAATCGAAATAAAAGTTCTTGTGGTACCCCTGCTTTAGTGGGTACCATATTTATTACCCATAATAAATGAGATTTAAGACACTAACTAAAAAATAGATTAAAGGGTATTTTACCCATAAAGTAAATGTACCACAACAACGATTCTCCAACTGATGTGTGCCCCATTACACCCTCCCCCATCAGACTGTTGTCACTCGGGTAATCTCGCCTGATATCAGGTCCAACTGGGATGCATACCGAGGTACACATTAATTTCCCAAATGGATCGACTTCTCGACAGCCGAAGCTGCCACGTTCGAAGTCCCTTTACATCGACTGGTACAGGCCAGACGCTTTCGCAGTGTGTGTGCTCAGACACCAAAGCGATGCTCCTAGTGGTGGAATTTGCGTTACTAAACAGCTAACCGTTTGGTTGTGTTTTCCATTCCTTTGTCTAATGACAATCAAGCGTGAGTCACAGACTCTGAGCACCTTCCTCGACGATGAGGGAATGGTGGACTTTGAAAGCCACTCTCAATTAGAGGAGGAGGAAAAAGAGCGGCGTTCGCTCACGCCTTCTCCTCCGGACGAACGTCGGCGAGCCCCGAATCCGTTCCCAGAACGTGGTGCCGCTGATGTCTTAATTGCATTAAGCAGGACACGGGACACTGAGTCCAACATTATTAAGAATCCGCTCGATGAAGAGCAAGAGCAGATAATCCTCATAGAGGAAAGAGCTCGTCGTCGAGCTGCCAAAATAGCAAAAGCTAAGGCTCATAGTGAATATAGATTCACTCCGCTTAGTGCAGACGAGCGTCTCAAAGAGATAGCGGGTCATTGCTTGGCCATCTGGATCTCTGGTGACCCGGCGAGGACGCCGGAGGAGATCGCTGCTCGCGACGCTCTTCATGAGCAATACCTTACGCCGAAAGTAACGACGCGAAGCCAATATCTGACGCGTTTACGTGATCAAGCCCGTGGGGCTTCGGTGACCTCCATGAGGGAAATTCCGATCGTTTTGTTTCCAAACGAAACAAGAACTGAAAACGAAGTCTCATTTGAGAAATGGGTCACAAAACGAAGAAAGGCCTAGCCAATATTTCAGTGCTTCGGTTGACCGTACAACCAAGGATCGAAGCCGCACTGAGGCTTTAGATCTGCCTAATCCCACGTTTAGTGGTTGGAAGCGTCGTTTGACGCGAGTTGACCCTGAGCTTGGCGCTCAAAAACGTCAACGGCAAACGGGCAATCTTGACGAAGAGGTACCTCGAACTCCCAAAAGTTTTCAGAAGAGGGGTACCCTAGCCACTTCACCAGATACTGGTATTGACTCTCACGACGACGTCGCTTTAAGTTTTTCCACATGAAACTGAAGGGTTCCCCGCGCACCAAGCCGCGCAGGAGGGGGCCGAAATTTCGGCGGAAGCATTTGATGCTCTACGGCACGAGGTGCAACTTCTTCGTGAGGTCCTTGCTCGGGTTGAGGGCTCTTTTGAGGCGGTTCGGGACTGTCTTTCGACGCTGGAGCGTCAGCAGCCTCGTTTAGAGAGCCAGCTGGACATCCTGGTGAGAATGCAGCAGTCTGCGGCATGACCGCCTGTCTCGGCGCAAGCGCCTTCAAGTCCACGTGGGAACGTTCCTGATATGGCTTGAGCAAGCCAACGTAAAACACTGGGAGTGTACGCAGCTTGCTGGGAAGGTTTAGCGTATAAGCTAGGCCCTTCTTGGTCACGACCGTAAATGGCCCAATAAAGCGCGGGCGCAATTTGGTCTTGAAGACCGCGGAAACCAAGTTGGTAGGTAGGTTTTTAGCGTTTAGTAAAACTCGGTCTCCGACCATATAAGAATAAATAAAGCTTCTGCCTTTGGCATCCGCTTGTTCGTTTTGTTTGTCTTGGCTATCAGCCATCGTATCCCTTACATGTCTTAAGACACTAAATCGCGTCGCGAGAAACTCGCTTGCTTGTTTCCGAACGGTAACAGGGCTGATATCAGCAAGCCTAACGGCCAATTCTCCCCCCATCAAGCCCTGAACCACGCAGTGATATCGTTAACGGAACGTGCGGGTGGGTAAGACCGTTTCTATAAAACGGAGTATAGCCTGTAGGCATGAACAGCGTTATTTAACGCAAATTCCACTACTGGGAGCATTGAGCTCCAGCGCTTTGGTGTCTGAGCACACACGCTGCGTAAAACGTCTTGAATGACGCGATTGACACGTTTGGTCATCGGTCTGCGGATGGTCCGCAGTAGACATATCCAATCTGGTGCCAAGCACTCGGGAAATTGATCTCCAGAATTTACCCGTGAAACGGGGATCCCAATTAGAGACAATTGCCACTGGCAAACTATGTTGTCGAAACACTCGATCAATAAACAGCTTAGCTGTACCCGCTCCATCAATGGAATCCGGCACAGCCGCTAAGTGTGCCATTTTGCTCAAACGGTCAACAAAGACCACTAGAGGCAGTACAAAAACTAAATCCATACTGTTGGACTCCCAGCATACTATGGGGACGGGAAGACTCACCAGTGGCGCAGCAGAATGTGCCGAGGGTTGAACCCGTTGGCACGTTTCGCGTGTGCGAACATATGTGCTGACCCATTTAAAAAGTTTGAGCCACCAAAAACTCTGGCTGATAGAGCCGTAGGTATTTTCTCTACCGAGATGACCACCAAGAACAGTATCGTGTGCCTCAAAGAGGATCCGGTACTTCAAATCCTCATCATGAGGAACAACGACACGCGGAGGGTCCGCGATGTCTGTGCAATAAAGCAACAGGTTGTTATCGATAGAAATTCGATGTAACCTGCACGCAAACGTGCCGGTAATTTAATACCCGAATCCGAGTTCTTTAAGGCTCGTAGCAGAGCTACACACTGTTTATCCTTGGCGTAAGCCGAACGGATTAATTCAGGAATAGGTGACGAGATAGTCTTTAAATGAGAAACCTCATAATCCGGCGTGCCTGATAACGCATCGCCCGAAACATTTTGCTTGCCGGGTTTATACTTCACCTCGAAGTTGTATTCTGCAAAAAAGGATAGCCATCGGGCCATTCTCTGTGAGAGATGGGGCGACTTAGTCGCCGTGCATTACGACGCGTGATCTGTAGAAATTACAAACGGCTTAGAGCCGAAGCAGATGAACTCTGAATTTGACGAGAGTATACTTCATAGCAAGTAATTCTTTGTCATGAACTGGGTAGTTCTTTTCCGCAGCTTTAAGCTGTTTAGATTCGAACGCAATAACAGGTTCATGCCCATTAACATCTGTTTGTATCAGAGCGCTGCCAATGGCAAAATCTGATGCGTCGCAGACGACACTGAAAGGCAAATTCGGGTTTGGCAGTGCCAGAATCGGGGCATGGATAATACTATCCTTAACTGCTCGAAAAGCATTATTTTCGGTGCTAGTCCAGCACCATTCTACATCCTTTTTAAGGAGATTAGATAATGGCCTAGCCATATCAGCGTAATTTTCGCTATATTTGTGTAAACAATTGGCGAGACCCAACCACTTACGCAAATCCTTTTGGTTTTTAGGAACCGGCCAATCTACTATGGCTTTTACCTTAGCGGGATACGCTCTAAGGCCTCGCTTTCCAATGAAGCATCTTAAAAAAGGAATTTCGTCTGCGCAAAAAATGCATTTAGATGCATTGGCATACAATTTGTTTGTGCGCATGCACTCGAGCACTGCTCGCAAATGGTGTAAATGGTTTTCCATATCCGACCGACCCTGCTCCGCACGACTAAGGACAATAATGTCATCGAAATAAGTCTGTGCATAACCTCGATGAGGGCGAATTAGTTGCGTCACTAGACGATTAAATGTTGCCGGGGCGTTGGAAAGCCCTTGTGGCATAACCAGCCATTCCCATAACATGCCGCTTAAGGTGCTAACCGCTGTAAGCGGGATATCACTAGCTCGCATGAGCAATTGGTAGAAACCATCGACTAGGTCCAATGCACTGTACATTGTACATCCCACCATATTGTTCTGAAGAACATCCTTTCTAGGAATGGAGGTTTGTGCTGGTATAGTGGCAGCATTAAGCTTATTATAAGCATGTACAATGCGCCATTTACCATTTGGCTTTTTGACACAAAATGTCGGTGTCGAATGAGGAGATTTGCTCTCTCGCACCAATCCGGCCTCGTGCTTAGCACGGAAAAAATCGTCAATGACGTCACACAGCTCCCTTGGTAAAGGCCATTGTCTTGTGACACATTTAGTTCCCGGATTTAAGTCAATTTCATGACGAACACCTCTACCGGAGGTAAAGCATATGGTAAATTATTATATACCACATCTTGGAATTCCTTCATTAAGAATAAAAGGGATCCGTAGGATCTTTAATGATCGATGACACATTTCGCGCACTAAGTGCAGCTTTTGTGTCATCCAGGACAGCTTCGTCTAGAAGTGACGATGACTTTCACCATACCATAGGTCGAATGACCACCGTTATAGATAAGTCACCAGCTTTTAAGGCTCGACCGCACTCATCAATAGACATTTCGTCTAGCTTTAAAAGAGCATGTAACGAGGGGGTTGCCGCAAGGCCAACTTCCCCCTCAATGTTACCGGTTACGCCATTTACAAGCGTATGTACTTGCTCACTCGTATCACTTGGTGAGGGTATACACACTTCGTGTCCACCCTGACTTGGAGTGGAAACAATACCTCTCTTAGAGGCCGGGACATTCACGTCCCCGGTTTTTCCAGCCTGTATTGGTTCTATACAAGACATGGTGTCTAATTTGTCATTCGATAAGGAGTTAGGTAACTCAACTTCCTTGTTCAGCGAACGTTTACGTGTCGCTTCACGTGCATTAGGAGGGTTTGACCCAAAATGCCCTGGCGAACTGCCAATGGTGTCACTATTGACACTCAGTATGGTGCCACCTCGGCCGACCACACTCGGTGAGCTTAGATGTGCCACTCCACGTGTCTCAGGGATATTTCACCCTTGAGGTCCTGGCGAACCGCCAACAGTGTCACTACTGACACTCAGTATGATGCCACCTCGGCCGATCATACTCGATGGACTTAGACGTCCCACTCCACGTATCTCAGGGATTTTGCACCCTTGATGATTCGTCCTTAGGCCAACAATGCTTTCAGCATTTAGTGAATCGTTATTATTCAGAGTGTCACTCGACGAAGTACGTGCCGTTCCACTTATTTCTGCTGAGCCGGGCTCAGAATTAATGTTTTTAATATTGAAGTTTATTAACTCAGACATGCCAATGTCTAAAGCACTGACAGACTCATTCAACGATCCGCGCCAATAGCGCTTTTGTTGCCTAGCAAAGGTGGGTTCATGACTCTCCAAAACTTTGCTAGGAACATTGCGCGTGGCGCCTAAGGTCTCAGACCTCCAATCGATCCATGGCTCATGGTGTTCTTACCAGGATACCAAGAATGAGATCATATCTCGATTTCAAATCAAGGACGGGACAGCGTTCCATACTGTCAAAGTCCAGAAACTTCATTTATATAAGTTCAATGAAACTTTGTGAACAGTGACGCGAGTCCCAGTCGCTAAGCGAACATTGATTGTATCACCTTCATGCGCTCTAAGCGCCTCAACGTATTGTTGGTTTCCTTCAAGGGAAAGGCGTCGAGCATAATTGCAAGACGCTCCTGAGTCAATTAAATTGACCACGGCTTATCAAAGCCCTTTATTGTCGCTTGAGCGACTAGCAAACCAGGCTTTACTCTCGCGCCGTGCCATTGAGCACCGAGCTAATCGGGGCTAGGTTCTGTTTATTCTTACCTCCTTGAGGTTCAAAAGAGCCTAGGTCTTTCCCAGTAGGGCGCCCCGCACCTACCGGGTATATCGACGATTTCCCGCACCGTACCAGATCTCTGGGATAGGTCGGAGTTGAAGCTCTTTCGAGCTTTACGCGAATTTCGAAGAGGGCAGGCAGGGCGTGCTTCCGCACATATAGCATCCACGGATGGTCTTATGCTATTCCACAGCTTGAAGAGCCTCGTCTCCTTCCTCAACGAGGCTCAAATCCATAGGTTCCGCTCTATTAGACGGAACCCATGTGTTCGAAAAGCTTGTTCGGTAAACGGGCCTGCTAACGCGAGCAGACTTAAAGTCAAACTCGGCGCGTAGCGCTATGGAAACTGCCTCTTCGAACGTAGCCGGATGAGATCGGAACAATTCCGTCCGGGCAACGCCCTCATTGAGACCACTTATAAAGATGGTCACTGCAATTGCTTCTTGCACCGGGTCTTGATGCATAGATGCAATGAGAGTTCTCAACTCCTGGACAAAGTCCCCTAGGATTCTTTTACCCTGTCGAGTCGCTAGGAGCCGTGCTCGCATGCGAAAAGCCTGATCAGGCGGTGCAAACATGCTCGTCATTTGCTGTTTCAGCGAATCCCATGAGGGAAAAGCGTCGTTTATGGACGTGCTGCACGATAGTGCCCATTCTATGGCTCTACCTTCAAGTTTGGAAATGGTCATAGCCATTTTTTGCCGTTCTGTTAAGAACAAGGCGGAATCAATGGACATTTCCAGCTGCTAAATCCAAAAAGGATGATTTTCTCCCTCTTTTCCCTCAAATGTTCTCACATTTACAGGTAGAGGGCGAGCCCTCGGCTCCGAGTCAGGTACAGATATGTACCGGGTTGGCATAGATCTGGGGAAAGGCTCGCATCTCTCATCAAGATGCGCGATGCGATTGACGTTTCGCAATCAATTTGCATGCGCCAGGGGCGCATGCAAATTGATGGACCTTCTGATCCATCGGATGGGTCTCGTCATACTGACGGACGAGGCCCTCAACATCAACAACTAGCTGGGAACGATGTTCCCAGCTGTCATGCGAAGGTAGATAACCGCGCCAGCGAACCAGATAACTCGTTCGGTGCCTCTTCACATCACGGTGGTTCTGGATACGTTCCACAAGGAAACGCTGACCACCGTGGGAATCCACCAATGGTTGTGGTGGAGGAGGGAAAATAAGATCCGAACCGTATGTCGGATCTAATGTCGAGGATTGACAAAATCGATCACTCCCTCCATAATTCGGAGGAGGGACTTGACCACGAGCGCGGCAAGCGTCGCTCGTTGGAGCAGACGGTGCAGACTCACCATATCGAACAGTTAGAAAACCGTTCGAAGAGTGCGTACTCAGTGTTGGAGTTCGAAAGGAAATATCACGCTCTTCGTCAGATCATCGCGATTTTGAGGATCTTCGGACCCGACAAGAGAATCTCCAGATTCAGCATGAGAATCTGGTTCGTGGCCACAAGAATCGTTTAGGGATTCTTGAAGAGGGTGGTCAGATCCGTCCTCGGAAGAAACAGCGTACTGCTGGCAGTTGTATTCACTACATTTCCATGTGGAATAGCCTCGACTGTTACAAGGTGTTAAACCTTTTGCCGCTGATTATGACGCCTCGTGAGTATTTAACGCGTCTGCGTGAATTGATCGCGTGTTTCGACGACACGGTTTGCCAGTAGCAATTGTCTCCGACGTGGACCCCATTTTACGATTAGTTTGGAAGTCGATCTTTCGACTGCTTGGCACCCGATTAGACATGTTAATAGCGGATCATCCACAGACCGATGGTCAGACTGAGCGTGTCAACCGCGTCATTGAAGACGTTCTGCGCAGTGTCTGTGCTGATACACCAAAGTGCTGGAGCACGATGCTCCCGGTTTGCGTTAAACAACGCTGTGAATGCCTCTACAGGCTATATTCCGTTCTATGTGACTATGCAAAATTCTCATGGAGAAGTTGCACCTCGTGCTTTAAAGCCAAGAAAAACTTCTTCAAAATTTCGGCCCCCTCCGCGTTGCCCCATGAGCACAGAAACCTTCATATCTCCTTAACGGCAACTTTAAAAGCGATGTCGTTGCAAGGGTAAATCCCACATTCATGTGAAGTAGCTGGGGTAGCCCTCATCGGAAAACTCTTTAAAGTATGAGGTACCCCTTGCCAAGATTGCCCTTTCGCCGTTAAAATCTTTCAGCGCCGCGCTGAGGTCAAATTGCATCAAACGACGCTTCCTTCCAGTGGAGATGGGAATGGATGAATTCTCAGCCTCAGTGCGGTTTGGATCCACAGTTGCATAAGCAGTTGAAGCACTACACTGCTGGCTAGGCCTACTCTTATATTTCGGCCGATTCGACGCCCTTAGTTGGCCTTGGACTTCAGCTTTCCGAAATCACAGCGACCATTTGGATTTCTGACACAAAATGTCGGTGTCGAATGGGGAGATTTGCTCTCTCGTACCATTCCAGCCTCGTGGTTAGCACGGAAGAAATCGTCAATGTCGTCACACTGCTCCTTGTGTAAAGACCACTGTCGTGCAAGACAGTATTTGGTTCCAGCACCAAGTCAATTTCATGGCGGACAGCTCTATTCGGGGGTAAAACAGATGACGAATTACATTTTGAAATTCCTTAATTTAGGAGACAAATGGAACCGTAGGATCTTTGAGGATTGATGACCCACTCCGCGCATTAAGTGCAGCTTTTGTGTCATCCAGGACAGCTTCGTCCAGAAGGGACGAAGATATAGCTTTTGTGTCATCCAGGACAGCTTTGTCCAGAAATGCATCGATCTCAGATAGGCCAGCCTTTAAGGCTCGGCCGCACTCATCAATAGACATTTCGTCAAGCGCTAAAAGACATGTAATGAAGTGATTGCGGCAAGGCTAACTTCTCCCTCGTTGTTACCGGTTACACCATTTACAAGCGTATGTAATTGCTCGCTCGTATCACTTTGTGAGGGTATAGACGCTTTGCGCCTCTCTACTGTCTTAGAGTAGAGACACTACGCCTCTTAGTGGCCGGGACATTCCCGTCTCCAACTTTTCCAGCCTGTATTGGTTCTATATCAGAGCTGGTCTACCTGGCATCCGACAAGGAGTACGGTAACTCAACTTCCTTATCCAGCGAAAGTTTACGTGTCGCTTCACGTGCATTAAAAGGGTTTGACCCAGAATACGCTGACGAACCGCCAATAGTGTCACGATTGACACTCACTATGGTGCCACCTCGGCCGACCAAACTCGGTGGACTTAGACGTGCCACTGCACGTATTTCAGGGATACTACACCCTTGATGATTCGGCCTCAGATATCAGCAACCAGTGAACCGTTATTACAACGAGTGTCACTCGACGGAGATCGTGCCGTTCCACCCTCTTTTTGTGAGTCCGCCTCGAAATACAATGTTTCCAACATCGGCGTTTAATAACGCAGACATTCCAATGTCTATTACACTGACATATTCACTCAGTTATCCGCGCTAATAGCGCTTTTGTTGCCTAGCAAAGGTGGGTTCATGACTCTCCAAAACTTTGCTAGAAACATTGCGCGTGGTGCCTAAGGTCTTAGACCTCCAATCGAGCCATGGCTCATGACGTTTAAGCCAGACCATACCAAGGATGAGACCATATCTCGACTCCAAATCAAGGACGGGTAGCTTTCCACCTCAGAAGCGAACTGCAACGTATTGCGGTCCCTCTCGTGTTGGCTCATGTTAGCGTTAACGTAACTTGGCCCTGGGAGCGATCCCTCGAATCACTCCTTTTCTGGTGAGCACCACCAGCAGCACTCTTCCCTTCGCGACCACTTCGTTCCTCGTGACGCATACTACCGTCACCAGAGTGGTCATCGCCCACGGAGTCATCTAATGATGACTCCACACCAAAGAGGTCCGACGAGTCCAACAAAGTCGTCATCACCTCTTTGTTCGTCACGTTAGAACCCAAAAGCTCAAATGACTCGACCCCGGGTGAACAGACGGCCTTTACAGAAGATACTGAGGCGGGCGACACCGGTGACTTCAATAATGCAATTAAAATCGGTACTTTGATCAAAATCAGTAATGCGAATAAAATCTGCACTTTATTTAAAACCAATAATGCAAATAAAATCGGTACTTTGATTAAAACCAATAATGCAAATTACCGGAAAATACATTATTATCTTTCCTGTCACCCTACACCAGTCACTATAGTGACTGTTGGTGCGGGGGTGATGTGACGGGGTGTCCCGTTACACAATTATATTATTACCTATAAGAGGTCAAAAATTATTATTTCCTATAATAGGAAATAAACAAAGTAGTACAAAATTAATATTTTTATGAATTTCGACTTAAATAGTTAGAAACTATCAAATTTGGTATAGTAGATGCAAAAAGAGACATTATCTCTATTGACTAGTTAATTTAAATCTAAAATCAACCCCGCCAATCGTTTCAAGACACGATTGTGCGGTGCGCAAGGAGGCGTCATGCTTAGTCAGATATAAATATAATAAGTTCAGTAGTAGATAGGAGATCGATACGTAGGAAACTAAATATATTTATACAGTTTTACTTTTCCTTAAATCTAATCCATTGAACTACCTTTGGTAGTTAAAGCCCCTTAGCTACTCAAAAACCTCCCTTTGTACCCCAGTGTACGTAAAGTTTCTAGGCACCTAACCTTCACTGTAACCAATGTAAGGTCAACTAATACTTACCAGAAGTAGTGAAACGTGCCCCGTTTTAACAAAAAGGTAGTATAGATATTAAAGCTGTTTAATAACAACTTTTTGTTTTGTGTTTCTTATAGTTCACCTTTTTTAATATATTATTGGAAACGTTGTTTATATTAACTCATCGTTACATGAAATTAACACTTAAGGTTGCTTAATAATATATTATTTAAAAGGTAGAGAGTATTTGGAGAATATTAATTTACGTGGTAATAATCGGAAAGCTTTCCTATTAGTAGATATAGGCCATTTCAGTTACTTGCTTCGCGGTCCAGTCAGCGCTAGACGCGCGCAAAGAGAGAGACAGATAATGCTTTACTGCATGTTTTGTATTAGTTTATAATTAAGTTAATATTAACTTGATAGAATCAAAGGAACTTAATTAAATTAATACAAATTACTTTTGACTCTTTTTAAAGCAAGTGTTCCAAAGAGAGGCTTCCTCTACACGTACTAGTGTACGTGAAGTGACGTGAGGACTGAAGCAGCGCGAAGTGGACTTGTACTGAAGCAGTGCAAGTCGGCAGTGCTCCGTTACACATGGAAGCACTTAGTAGTCTGTCCAAGGACCACAGTTCCATCATCTAATATGGACATGTTAGATGATAATGGAAATACGCATCACGTTTCGCGTGAAAGCTACTCCTTTCTAAGTGACATAGAAAGGAGTGCGGTCGAACGAATGAGTTCGACCGTAGAAAACGATGCCATCTTGGCCATGCTGTCCGGTTTGGACAGAGATGCCCTCCATTCAGCTATCGCCAAGTTCATACAACATGAACTTGACGAGGCGAAGGAGAAGGAGAAGGTAGTCTTGCTTAATCAGCAAGGCTCTCAACAGGCAGAACTGTTGAGGTTACAACAGGTACAGACAGACCCCTGTACCTGAGGTGACGCACACACGTCGTCCCGAAACCTTAACGATTGCAACCTTTAAGTATAAGGGAGTTGAATAAGTCTTCCTCATAAGATGGTTTGTCGAGTTGGACGATGCCATAAGAGCTCGTCACATCGTCGACGAGCAAATGCAAGTCGCTTTGCTCAGTCAAATATGGCAGGTCGTGCCAAAACTTGGGCACTAAGCCTTTAGTTGTGCGACCCATAAGTCTTTGGGCACCAGAGGCTTTTATACCCCGGCTCAAACAGACGATTGAACCACCAAGGGCTGAGTTCAGAGCTCAATTAGAGCTTCTGAACTCAAGCAAGGAAAGCGTGATGTTTACGCTTATTTACGCTAATGCCCAGCATATACGACTCTTAGCGAGTTGTATCACAAACAACCCATTTCACGAACACGTTGCTTACAGTGTTCATGCAATGTCTTACGGATGGTTCCATAAAGACCCACCTGTTCCGCTTGGAACTGGATACGCTTGAAGAAGCAATATCCTTTGCGGAACAGGGGGACTTTAGCTTGAGACAGACTCAAGCTAGGTTGGTCATCGTATCGTCCCCCCAGACGACACGAGCTAGGAGGTCCAGAACCCATGGATCTTTATTACGTCAAAAGCGAGAAATTTCGCTATTCGAACAATAAGCGATTGCAGAAATGCAATCGCTGTCAAAATTTAGGATACTACGCTCATGAGTGTAGTGCCCCAAGCCCAGCGCCGAAAGGTACTGAACGTAATTTTGGATCGTATGCCAAAAAGGGCAACGGTCGCGGATCCGACGTTGTTGCGAAATCGCAACAGCGAGGCGGACCGCCAAAAAATGGACGGGGTCAGTAGGGGCGCAACGCCCTACTGATCCAGCAACCTCAAGAGAATTTGCAAATCTCTTGACAAAAGTTGCTCCAGACACACAATCATTATGTGTCTCTGCACCTGGCGATGAGGTATCCCTCATCACCTTCGAGTTATAAGTGACAAATTATTTGTCACTTAAAGTTATTCGACGCCCCACAATCTACTTAGAGCCTAGTAGATTGTGGGGCGTCGAATAACTTTATTCGTCGCCAGTCGCTAGGGGGTCGCAGGCTCAAATACGCTGAGCGCGACATCCCTCCAACGAGAATGCGAGAATGACGGTGCGTCTAGCGACAGTCGCATCGATAACAGTAATGAAACGCGGTGAAATTTCACTACACGTTAAACGATTTACAGTGCGATGGTGATTTCATCGTACTGAATTTGGACGACAAATTCGATGTCATCCTAGGTTTACCTTGGCTTAGTAAATATAAGCCAAGAATCGGCAGCATCGATCCGTAAAAAATACCTGCCACTTGTTCATCAGATGACCATCTGATGAACGTTTTGAAGCGTCCCCAAGCGTGTCGATGTACTACAAGTGAGTGCGATGACCTCACTCGTGGTACAGTCATTAGTACGACTGAACAGGATCACAGTGTGATTAGTAATCACGCGGTGGAGTCAGCTACAGGCGGCTGTACGAATGCACAGGCAGCGCGGAAGGTCCACCACTCGAAAAGGTCGAGTGGATTGGGACATGAATGTACGCTTGGTGGGCGACATTCAAGGAGTATACCGGTTGTCCTGAAGGGACAGCGCGATGATCCTAGGTCGAGTAGAGAGTCGACCGTAGTGGACCCGACTGTGATAGCGCAATCACACTCGGAAGACGTTGAGGGAAGAGGTCCCCACGTATTTGAGGAGAAATCCCCTCAAATGGTAGAAGTTACTAGACTTCTAAATCCCGAGGGATTAATCCCCCGGCAGCCTGTGGATAAATCCCAGGAAGAAACCGAGACATTAAATGTCTTGGTTAATGATGGATCGAGAGTAGGCGCTTCTACTCTTGATCTGTATGCGCCTCCGAAGTTAACTTCGGAGATAACTCAATTACCAACCCTAGAACCTAAGCGGTTCTTGAGAGATCTGCATTGTGGGAAAATCAAGCAGATCTGCGTACTCGTCACAGAGGACGATTACGTAACCGACATTCGGTCAGCGGTAATTTTTGCAGAGAACGAACGGGTTCTCAGCAGCTCATCAATGGACGAAAATGTCCTCGATGAGAAGACTCGGATTGAGAGATACAGTACTCAATCTTGGGAGTCACTCAAGGGAAATCCTCTATACGAGGATTTAATAGAATTCAGGGATGTATTCCCTGAAGCAGTTCCATGCGAGTTGCCTAAGGATAAAGGCACTCGACATGAGATCGAGCTCAAACCGGGCTCGAAGTACTGTGTCATGAAGCACTGGCCACTGCCTCGTGAACAAGTACTTGCGATCGATAAATTCTCTATCGATCAATTAAAAGCGGGCCATGTAAGGGAGTCAACCTCCCCACATAGCTCTCCGATCTTCTGTGTGCGAAAGACCATAGGAGGGTGGCGGATAGTGCACGCATTCAATAAACGGAATGCTGCAACGGAACCAGCTCAAACGCCGATACCGAGAAAAGACGTAATCATAGATGGTATGTCTAAGAGTACCATCTTTTCGTCTATAGATCTGATGGATGGATTTTATCAGATCCTTATGCGTGAACGGGACTTCCCTACACAGTAGTGAGCACTCCCAGTGGGATGCTCTGGGAATGGCTAGTAATGCCACAGGGGCTTAGTAACGCTCCCTCAACATTCAACAGATGAGTAAAGAATCTGTTGAGACCGGTGCGGGAATTCGCACAGAGTTATTTTGACGATGTATTCGTCCATTGCCGGGCTATGGACGGAAAGATAGACGTGGAAGTTCGTAAAAGTCACGTTTGTCAGGTTCTTACACTTATGCGAAAGCATAAGTTGTACGCAAATCTCAAGAAGTGTATATTCACTGCAAGCGAAATACCAGTTCTGGATGCATCGTCGGTAAACACGGCGTGCGCCCTGCACCCGAAAAGATCAAGGCAATCACCGACTGGCCAGTTCCAGTTGTTGCCAAGGGACTTGGAAAGCTCCTTGGCTAGCGGCGTACTTGCACAAGTACTCACGCAATTATGCCGAAATAACAGTTCATATCTCTCGTCTCTTAAAAAAAACATGAAATGGTTATGGAACACTGATTGTCAGGGTTCCTTTGAAAGTATCAAGCAAAGCTTGACGCAATTTCCAAGATGAGAGATTGCAAATCAAGACAGACTATTACATGTGGTCTGTGACGCCAGTGTTTTCGCAATCGGCTGTGCGTTAATGCAATACGATACAGACGGCGTGGACCGCGTCATCTGTTACTAATCGTGTCAGCTGCAACCAGCTGAAAGCAATTACCCAGTGCATGACAAGGAACTCCTCGCCATGAAATATACACTAGCTAAGTTTAGGGTCTTTCTCCTCGGAGATGGACCGTTCGTATATACGGACCATGCGTCATTACGCACGGCCGTAAAAAGCTTACACATCTCGCAATGAATGGCGAGGTGGCTATCCTTCTTCGCGGAGTATAATTTCCCCGTGGAATATAAACCAGGACGACTTAATGTCGTCGCTGATGCGTTATCACGCCGACCCGATTTCGAGCCGGCTGCGCATTCCAACAGTGAAAATAATTCCACTGTTGCAACACTCCTTTCAAGTTTTCCGTCATCAACCTTGTTTGATGACATAAATAACGCCTACACGGAAGATAAAGACCTTCTGCGTTTAATGGATCATCTGATGAATCCATCCAAAAAATATTTTAAAGAGTTACCGGCTTTATATCGGTCGTCATCCGATCGATACACAACCCGCAACGGCTTACTATACTACACAGCCGTTGCCGGCGACACTCCACGTGTCGTCGTCACAACTCACAATAATTTGCGCATGCGCATCATATATGAGTGTCACGATGCAAGAACAAGTGAGCATCGTGGACGTGCGAAAACATATTTCTCAGTAAGTCGCGACTTTTACTGGCCACGCCAGTATCAGTTCGTGCGCAAGCACCTGTGCTTGCGAGGTATGTCAACGGGTGAAGCCTAGTCCTTCATCCCGTGCACCTCTCCAACGTCTGCCACTTCCGGCAAAGTGTTGGCAGTCCGTATCTATCGACTTCGTCTTCGGATTTCCAGAAGACGATCACAAAGCCAATGTAATCCTTGTTTTGGTAGACAGATTCAGCAAGATGGTACATCTTGCTGCAGTACCAGAGTCGATCACGGCTCCGGGCTGTGCCCGTGTCTTTATCGACACGGTATTCAAACTCCACGGTTCACCCGGTGAAATGGTCTCGGGTATATATTCACAATTCACGGCGGAGTTTTGGCAATCCGCGTTCCGATCTCTCGGAACACGGCTGACTATGTCAACTTTTGATCATTCAAAGACAGATGGTCTGACGGAACGCGCAAATCGCATCCTCGTAGAGATACTTCGAGGTTACGTCCAATCGTATACGAATTGGAACGAGTTTTTACCGATGGTCGAATTCGCCATCAATAATTCGGTGCATGCGTCTACAACGCATACACCGTTCTTTGTGAAGAGCTTACGCCATCCTCGCATACCCACCCAATTAAAGGGATCCTCTAAGTTGGGGGGGGGGGTGAACTCGCACGAGCGAAACCATTTCTGGCTCATGCTCTTCACCAATCGAAGTTAACAACGACGCGAATGATATCGATGTCGAAGCAATCGACATCGAAGATGAGAAAGATTTCATGGCAGTGCGCACAAAGCGCACTGGAAAGACAAAACAAATGAGTCAGCAGGGAATTTCTGCTGGCTCGAGAATCAGTAATCCGTTTCGTACAGGATTCCATTGCTAAAGCAGTGGACCGTCTGAAACGGAACGCAGACAAACATGGAAGAGCAAATGTTCTTTCATTTAAAATGAATGACCTGTACTACTCTCTACGGTAAACTTACCTAAGCGTGTAGTCTCTAATGTGGGCAGCAATAAACTACAAACAAATTCATTGGGCCTTTACGTGTACTGCATCGCAGAGGCAATGTGTACACAATAGAATTGCCACGTAAGATGCGAACGCATCCTACGTTTTAGGTTGGTCGGCTCCGCCCATACCATCAGTGATACAATTTGGTCGATGGCGTGAAATGAGGTATATACAACATTGTCTAGTTATAGTATGCCCTTCTTATTTGAAAGCACACGCTGAAAAACACATGCAGTGTCAAAACGCATAATACACTCAGCTCAGGATGTATGCACAATAAGTAAGATGTTACATTTACCAATTGGTAGCCTATGAAATTTAATATATCCTACAAACACAGTCAATAGTTCTGAAAAGTCAACATTAGCTTATAAAAGTCATAACAAGTATCAGATTATTAAACGTTGCAAAAGTATATTACGGTGAAAGCGCTTTGCATTTAGTCATGGTTAAAGATGCCTTGCCTCGAATGCCTTATTCGCTACACATACATTGTGGGACCGCTGCAGCCAAAATCACAGCCACTTGACCATGAGTGACGCATTTTCGAGTTTCCCTTCTTCAATAGATAAGGTATCACTATAAGCCACCGCGCTTGGTGGAAATGCAGTACGCAGCTCGAATGTGCGTGCTCGAGCTTCGGGAACCTGTTCCATCACAAATGTCCAGACCATTGCAATAGAGTCAGTCTTGTGAAAGCGCCTCGTGAGGCGAGACCCATCGGGCACCCTAATCTGAACCCGCGTAACGTCAGGGGCGCTTGCTGTGGTACAGCAGTAGCATCATACGTCAAACATTGAATGCATCAAGCAAAAAAATCAAAAATAAATGTACAATACCATCAGGCTCTGGAGCAAGCGTTACAAATGGCTGGGCCTTCTCTTCCTGTTTCATTGCATCCTCATCTTGCTTTGACGTTTCATCAACATCGTTGCCCTGCATCGAAGCAGCAATAGCCGCAGCTAGCTGGTCAGCTTCAGTCATATCCAATATATCGGGCTCAACCTCCTTCCCAGATCATAAATAATGCTAATGAGTTCGACCGATAAACGATTTACAAGCCTATACCTTCTTTTGCTCAGTCATCGGTGTATCCACAGCACGCATGCAGCAAAAATCAGACACTGTCTCGAGAACAAGTTATTGACGAAGTCTTTTAAGCAGCATTTCAAGCTAGTCAAATTTTTTGCCGTACATTTTTCAGTCATATCCTGCGGTTCATGAAAGCCTGTCCAGTGCTGCCGGATTTCTCCTGTTCGTGGGTCAATTATTATCACAACTGGAAGCGAATTGTGGTCTATCTGGTATAGACTGCAAAACTTTTTGCCATGCTCCGACCCCGAATAATTCTGATTAACAATGTGCCATAATCATTAAGCTGTAAAGCACAAAAATTACAAGCCTAAGGCTAGTGACATACTTGCCAGAACACAAAGCCGCTTGCCACTAGATTTTGCACGACATCGTCACTCCACGTGTCACGGTTCAGCATGTGACTCGCAAATACAATTTCGTCCTGAATATTTACTAATAGCCACTTTCCCTCGTTCTTGGCGTGTGTACGAGCCTACATTAAAGTACCGGAAGTTATTTAATGCTAGTAAATCACAGTAAACGTGCCAAACACGCAGCGCACATCTGCGTAAGTCCCTTGATAGATGATGCTTGTAGGCGGATGAAATAATGTGCTCAAATCACGCGTGCGCTCGATGCTAGCTCCGTCAGCACCGTAGGCATGGCTTGGGGTGTCCACGGCATTAAGCTGCCCAAACGCCGTTGAAATGCTGCCGGCCGTCATAGCTGCGATGCTTTCAGCCGCAAAGTCTCGACTTTGGTCTCGCAAGTGACGTAAAGGTCGCGCTACAAGTGAGAAATAAAAAAACTTCACTAAGTATTATATACCGGCAACTCCGGCTCCTACGAACGTACAGAGATCCATCTCTGATTCTACAAGTCGTTGGCGCTTAGAAGGATCCGGCGCTCGCACGAGATCTTCTCTGTAAAATACACAATTCCGTGAGGTATCGATTACTGCTTGCAGCACAGAAAACGCACTCTTCTCCATAAGCAGAGGCAATGGCAGCAGCAGTAGCTGCGTCAATGTCCATTGACGCAGCTGGCACCGGCTGAGAGCTAGCGTTGGTGGAACGTGCGGCAGATCGAGGCGACCCTGCAAAAGCAGCGCGATGGCTCGGTCGTCCGCTCTCCATGAATAAATTAATCTGTAGAACTTTATTAGAACACTCCATGATGGCGCAGATGATGGAAGATGACGCACCGCTTCATGCAAACTCCAATTGGTAAGCTATCGTTGCGATATGAAAAACAAGATTCTAGTGTTACAACAGCGCCAACAGTATGGACAGAAAATTACACCGACTTCAAGAAACTGCACCGCGCTGTCAGATTCAGCGCCCGTGATGTTCATAAATCTTCAATACATAGAGAAGATTCATGATATATACGAAGGATGGAGAAGCGTCAGCATCAAGCACGTACGAGGCCAGCGCGTCTTGTGCGTCGGGACTGTCCGCCATAGTGACCACGCGCTTCAAGAGTAAAGTGAAGAAGGGAGGTACACAAATGGATACATTCCTCTGTTCCTTGCTAGTATCAGTTGACCAATCCAATACTCGGTGGCAAAACCGGTAATTATTATCGGCAGTCGGTACGCCTTATTTAACTTACTTGCGCCTTTTATGACTCTCTTTTGCAGGCCAATTATAGCAAATCAAGCTTTACCTTTCTCTTGATGTCAAAAAAATCTTTTCGCTCGTCCAAGCAATAACGGGCTAAGTTGCCCTATGTCACACAAACCCATTAAGTGCACTTTGTGTACTTCAAGCGGGCTGATCAATTACTTCATATGAAGTACTTAGACCTGCCACTTGGGTGTGGTGCACATAGTGACCCACCCTTGTGTATATGATACACATAGGCGATCCGGGATAGACAGTGAATCCATGGAGGGTGTTGCAAGAATTCCATCGTACACAGCAGCGTGGATGGGATTATTATGATCCGGCCGATGCCGATGCTGACCGAAAAGATCACTAAGATCAATAAGGTTGTACAATCGTGTGCGCTGCAGTTCCATCGAACTTGAACGGGTTCATCCGAATGGGCCTGGGCTGATGCGGCCGGGCGGAAAGCATCTCAACAGTCCTGTTGAAAGCCTCATCCCAACCTGCTCACGCCTAAGCTCATCCTGCGTCTTAGTGACGGACTCCGCCGCAGCTTGGCTGTGTGCCTCGGACACGACCCTTCGCTGTCCGAGCACACATCTCCCAAACTTCTCCAACTGAGCAACATGTTGCTCAGAAGAATTGCCCAAGAGCCTGGCCAGGGCTTGCTCACCAAGTCCCTGTGCCAAGTGCTCTGCCACCTCCTGATGATGATCGGAGAGGTGTGGAAAATGAGCACAATCGATATTGAGGCTCATCCTTACTGACACCTTCAGAGAGACGGGTCGTGGGAGGGACTACAAGTGCTACCAAATGTAGGCGGATGCTTCTATAGTAGCCACGCTCTACTTAAGCACACACTTCAAGTACAGTGAGGAAGAGAACTGACCGTCTTCTCTCATGTGCAGTGAGGTAATTGGTGGGCGCTTAAGCGACCTCACCCAACGAACTAATTACCTTAGGACAAGTGTCGTTACGGAAGTGGTAATCGGGCTTAACGTGGGCACTTGTTAATTAGGATGTAATTTTAAGACTGATTTAAGATTTAATCGAATTATATATAAACCGTTTAACCAATCAAATATGTAGATGTGCACCCCTACATTGCGAGAGTATACCTCGGATCGTGGATGGCGCTAGCCGTCACCCCTTTCAATGTGAATGCATCGTATTGCACATAGACTAACGGCTGAATTCGTGGAGTGGAAACGGACGTATGGCATTCGCTTCGCCGGAACGAAGACGGAACCCGGACACGACATGTGGATGTATACATACCATGGTTGACGGATCATACAGATGCCCTGCGCCATGCGATGGCCTTTTTACCTTTCCCGGAGTTGGCAGCGCAGCAACTCACGACTAACATATTGATGAAATGGGGGAAACAGGAGGCAAACCCTGGCTATTTGCCGTGGAGCGATGCGGTGTGGTACAGCTCATCGAGGACGACAGCCGGATGGTGTCGTACGCCATGTCGCATTTGCTTGGTAAGGCCTCAGAGTGGACTTCCTCGGCGCTTATGGCGGACTGAAAGGCGTTCCAATCATGTGCGATCTTTAAGACAAAGATTCGCGCCAAGTATCAGCCGCCGAAAAACGAAGTGTTGTTTTGGGCGCGCTTCTTTGGAGCGCGACAGGCGAAGCGATCCCTGCACGAGTATGTGCAGGAGATCGCTCGCTGTCGGCTGTCCATTAGTGTAAATCCAATACCGGAACACATTAAGGAACGGATTGCGGCACATCCCATCGCGACAGGCCCTTTTAGAAAGGTGCCGTCGACGATGGAAGAGGCACTCCAAATTTCCTTAGTCGAGGAGCAATCCTTCAACAGTGCATTGGCGGCAGCTTGACATAAGCCGTCGGTCGATAGGCTGGATCTCCTATGGAACTGGGCAAGGCAGACGTAGTTTGCTACAAGTGCGGCAAGCGCGGCCATACGATGGTTCGCTGCTATGCTACAGTCCCTGCTGGTGCTAAGACGCCCAGCAAGAGTACTCCTTACCCGAAGGGTGATGGCAAGAACCAGCGTGCAAGACGCGTTAGCTCTGCATCGACCAGTGAGGGTTCGAGAAATGCAGAAGAGCAGTAGGGGCGGGATGCCTTACTGACGCTGACTCTGAAGATACCCCTAAGTTCAGAGCTATCGAACAAAAGGACTCAAGGCTCCGAAAGTTAGATCCTCAACCCTGCTGGTCTATAGCGCTCGAGTACGAGGCTATGGCCATGTGATGACCCTCCTCGTGAATCCGATGCATCACAGAAATTTGTAAAATTTCCCGCTCTAAAACAGAACCGGCGATGTGTGAGTCGCTTTGCCAAGACGGCAAACGAGAAGAGGCGACCATTCGTTAAGCGAACATCACGCTCGTTAAAATGTGAAGGAGTTTAAGTTGAATTCACCTTCAGTTTTAGTGACTCTTCGTAGAGAGAAGTTTACGAGCTAGGTATGGAGAGTCCGTATGACCTTATCCTTGGCGTGACATGGTAGGCAACACAACCATGGATAGACTGGCGTACACGCACAGTTGCTAACTCTACGTAGGGTACCGAAAAGATTGTGCTCCTGCGAGAGGCTTATGCAACTGATGTCGTGCCCAACACAGTTGAAGTGCACAGACACGAAGTCAGGTGATACAAAGCCCAACCAGCTCGTGGAGACTGGCGTAGTGAAAGGACGATGACAAGCAGTCATGCGTCAAATGGTCCTGCATAGAGCCGAGTGTCTGTGACAGTAGTTAGCGAGCTTCCAGGAAGTCAAGCGTGCCAAGAAACGACACAGAACCTAGAGCGGGTGCGTTAGCCGCGAGAGCAACGGCAGTCAAAGATTGTGGTGACTCGAAAAACGAGTACCCGACAAATAAGGACGATCAAAGGCACGTCAAAACGAATGATCTTTGAATCAGTCCCGGTCAAAGAAGACGGGCCTTCAAACGAGGTGTTCGAGGCCGTCGATCACAAATGGCGAACGCATCCTCAGTCGAGGTGCCTTAGCACGTCTTGAAATCTGCCGAGGACATAGTAAGACTCCCAGAGATGTCGTGGGATCTGATCCTTGCCGAACTTAAGAAAGGAAATATGCACAAAATAGTCACAACAGTTCCAGAAGAACTTGGTGGACTGTTGCTTGTCGTCCACAATGGACGAGAGTGTCTTTGAAACAGACAAAAAGAAATGATTCGCTGCTCAAGGCGGGGATGCCTTGAAAGACAGCCCATTTTTTTTAAATTTTGTGGAAATACCATGATGTGTTCCCAGAAGAAGCGCCGAGCCGCCTACCGACCGATAGGGGCATCGGACACGAAATTGATTTNCGATTCGCGTTAAGTTTTTGAAGCCAAGCTTCGCGTCCAATGTCTTTAACATTGCGAATGAACGCACTCCAAGCTTGCATAAGCGAGACTTTATCTCGCTTATTATTGCCACTAAACCATCGATGCTTTAGAAAAGCATCGAGATAGAAATCTTCCTCAGCGCGAAAGTTCTTCGCGCTGGGATCAAGGCCATGTAGCTTTGTCGCAATAAATAAAGGATATTTATTGTGTGGAGTAGTTTCTCCAGACAAGCTATTAATGAGCCTTTCTGGCAAAAGCCACGGCTTCTTTTCAGGGGCGAGATTAGACATTTTACTGTCATCACTCCCCTGAGTGGTACCCGCTGAGGTAGGGGTACCACGAGGACTTTTCTTACGATGGCTTACGCCACCGTCGTCACCTTGCACAGAAACACGTGCAGGTGATCGTATGGGAGACCGTACGAAAGATCGTACGGGCGATGAGGGATCATCCTCATCGTCGGAACCAAATAGACTGTTCACACGTCTATCGGAATGAGCCGTCTCATTCGAAGGCTCATAATCAGCCGCCTGACGGGTATCAGGCGACTGTTCCATCCTCCCCGAGTCGGCCATTTCGTCCGACTCGCACTCATAATCGACCTCTAAAGAGGGGTCGTACTCACGTGGTGAATCACCACGTGCACTCGCAACACCAAGTGTTGTGCGAGTGGAAGACACTACGGTAGACGGAACGTCTACCGCAAGAGATAACAATGCGTCACCCGCGGCTGCACGAACCGCAGCCGAAGGTTCAACACTATCCTCACCCCGCATGAATTGTTCCTTCATGCGATGGAATTTAAAATGATGGATCTGACCAATCAAAATCATTTTAAAAATTAAGTGGTCATTTAGCGACCACTCCACCTAATGACATTCAGAGTGATTGTCGTTTAAGGGAGGGGTGATGTAACGGGGTGTATCGTTACATGAAATTAACAATAAAAGATTGTTAATTAATATTATCCAAAAGGTAGATAATATTTGGAGGAAATTACTTTAAATAGTAATTTCCTGAATTCTTATCCATAAATAGGTATAGACCATTATGTCTATTTATTCCGCAGACTAATCAGCTGTAGAAGTAATCAAAGAGAGTTACGAGATAAGATAGATAAGAATTCATTTACATGTTTAGTATTAGTTTATAGTTAAGACAACATTTACAAAGATAGATTAACAAGACACTTAACTATATTAATACAGTTTTCATTTTACACTCTTAAGCTAACTTGCCTTAAGAGAAGTCTTCCTCTATACGTACAGTGTACGTCACCTAACGAGAGGCACCACTCACATCTGAAGCAGTGTGAAGTGGACTTGTACTGAAACAGTACAAGTCGCAGTGCCCCGTTACACCTTGTGTATGTGATGCACATGGGTGCATTCACATTAGGAGGGATGACGGCTAGCGTCATCCATTACGCGAAGTATCTAGACAGATACGCTCGCAATACATATTAAGTGTTATCTGTAGAGATGACA
>NC_090625.1:932201-939872 GCF_004359215.1 Bremia lactucae
TCGGCCGACGGCTTATGCCAAGCTGTCGCCGAGGCACTGTTGTAGGATTGCTCCTCAACTAAGGCAATTTGGATTGCCTCTTCCATCGTCGACGGCACCTTTCTAAAAGGGCTTGTCGCGATGGGCCATGCCGTAGTCCGCTCATAAACGTGGGCAGCTTAATGTGCTCCGGAATCGGACCTACGGTTATGGACGCCGACAGCGAGCGCATCTCTTGCACATATTCTTGCAGAAATCGCTTAGCCTGTCGCATTCCAAAGAAGCGCGCATGAAGCAACATTTCGTTGTTCGGCGGATGGTACATGGCGCGAATGTTAGTCTTAAAGATCGTCCATGTAGGGAATGCCTTAACGTCCGCAATAAGCGCCGAGTTAGCCCACTCCGAGGCCTTACCACGCAGGTGCGACATGGCGTACGAGACCATCCGGCTGTCGTCGTCGATGAGCTGCGCAACACCGCATTGCTCCATCGAATTGGCCGGGTCTATCCGAATGAGCCTCGGCTGATGCGTCCGGGCAGAGAGCATCTCAGCAGTCCTGTTGAGAGCCTTCGTCCGAGCATGCTGATGCCTCCGCTCATCCTGATTCTGAGTGACGGACTCCGCCGCAGCATGGCTCTGTGCCTCGCACGCGGCTCTCCGCTGTCCGAGCCTCAAACTGCTCCAACTGAGCAACATGTTGCTCAGAAGAACTACCCACGTGCCTGGCCAGGGCCTGTTCTACCAAAACCCTGCGCCATAAGCCCTGTCATCTCCCGATGATGTTCAGAAAGGTGGATGAAATGAGCCTAATTAATGTTTCGGCTCATCCTCACGTATGCACACAGAGATGCGGGTCGTAGGAAGACTTTCAAGTGCTACCAAGTGTAGGCGGGCACGTCTTAATGCGGCCATGCTCTACTTAGACACACACCCTAGCACAGCAGGAAGCGGTTAAACCAGCTTCTCTTGCGTGCAGTGAGGAAGTTGTGGTGGGCGCGTTAGCGACCTCACCCAACGCACTAAGTACTCTGGTTAAGTGTCGTCACGGGAGCGGTAATCCGTCTCCTCGTGCGCACTACCAAGAAGGGAGTAGTTTTCAGACTGATTTATATTAAATCGCATAAAATGTAAATACCTATTTCTACCAATCAAAATGTCATCTCTGTAGATAACACTTATACGTATTATGAACGTATCTTTCTAGATACCTCGCGTAACGGATGACGCTAGGCGTCATCTCTTCTGATGTGAATGCACCTATGTGCATCACATCCACAAGGGTTGGTCACAAATGTGCACCACACCCGAGTGGTGGGTCTAACTATTTAATTTAATAATTGACCATCCCCTTAAGTACACCAAGTGTTTTTCACTCAATCAGTCTAGCGACCCAGGTTCACATACACGGCGCCAAAGATGCCACCGAAAAGGGGCAATGTCGTGGGTCGTTTGTGTCCGAGCGAAGGCTCGTCAGCGTTATGAAAGCCTGAAGACTTGCTTGGACCTTCTGGAGAAGATAATGCTGAGGTTCCGCGTTTCTCCGTGATCTCCCTCGCTCTCCAGGTCCTTTTTGTGGTGGGAGGATTCGATCGATTGACAGTTATTCATCTTCACCCGAACGACGCTCGAGTCACAGTCGGGGATATGTGACCTCATTTGGGTCTACATACCAATCCGGACGACCAACGTAAAATACGGGTGCGTCTTCATATACGGGGGAAGGGTGAGCCTATAATTTAGGTATCCAACCTCATCTACCACCGTAAAGGGCCCAATGAAACGCGACAACAACGTCATTGTACCTCCAATAAGTACAGAAATTTCATTTTTAGGTAGAGTAGCAGTACTTAATAGTACTCTTTCACCCAATAAAGCCTTCATTATTTTTGCGACCATTTCGGTCCGCATATTCTTTTTGCTTGTCCTGGGCGCTTGCCATTGCGTCATGGACTTTTCGTGTTATGGCTAATTGCTCAACCACAAAGCGTTGAGCGTCGCTCACGCTTTTAGCATCAAACTCGTTTATGATACCGTTAAGAGGTCGGTCATAAGGCGTAATCTTTTTGACCACTGCTAAACTGGCAGGGTCACTAGGGCAAATTTCTGTCTTACGGTGGTAGAAGAGGTTGGAGACCTAAATTATAGGCTCACCCTTCCCCCGTATATGGGATGCACCCCCAATTATGTGGGTCGTCTGAATCGGTATGTAGACCCAAATGAGGTCACATATCCCCATTCGGCTAAGGAGACCGATGGTGACACCGTGAGTCGAGCGTCGTTCGGGTGAGGGGGCGGTGAAGGCGAAAAGCTATCGGACCGTACGTAAAATAACGTAGGGCACCACTCGCAACTGAAGCAGTGCGAAGTGGACTTATACTGAAGCAGTACAAGTCGTAGTGCCCCGTTACAGTCTGGGTTAATAAAATTTCGCACTTTGGCCATACTATTCCTTCTCGTGTCGAAGGAATGCACAGTATGCTGAAAAATATCTATGAAAGACCAATGGCGACTTACTGACTGTCCGAAATAAGATAGAAGTTACCTGCACAGCACAAATCAGAAAATTAAGAACAGTTAATGCAACACAATCGGTCTGAGGGGATACCATCATTAGGGGGAGGTTGAGCTATGCATTGAAAGGTTCTCTTTCGAAATACCGATAAGCTCTCATAGCAACAACAGGAATTCCAAACGTTTGTCGGGTGATGCTCCGGCAATTTCTGCTGCTGCTATTGCTGGTGTTGCTGATGATGTAGCCGCTATAATCAAAAACAGCAGAAATAGCAGCAACGGAAATTGCCGGGATATCACCCGAAAAATGTTGGGAAATTCCATGTCAGCTCCGCTTCATTAAACTCATTCAGAATAATACGCCACTAAAGGATATTTCTGACCGACAATTGTGGCTTTAGCAAGATCATGTGGCACCAACACCGCAGCAAGCTGTAGTAGATCTTAACCTCCATTGCCATTTATTCTTTTGCGAAATTGCCCTGAAGGTTCCCCATTGACAGCAATTTGAAAGTAATGCCACACGGGAGCTATTGAACATTTATGTAATAATCGAGATTACATCCATTTTGTAGGCGGGCACGTCGTAATGCGGCCACGCTTTACTTAGACACACACCCTAGCACAGCGAGGAGCGGTTTAACCTGCCTGCTTCTCTTGCGTGCAGTGAGGTAGTTGTGGTGGGCGCGATGTCGCCAAGCGTTATCCATGATGACGGCTAGCGTCATCCGTTACGCGAGGTATCTAGAAAGATACGCTCGCAATACTTATTAAGTGTTATCTATAGAGATGACATTTGATTGGTAAAAATAGGTATTCATATATAATACAATTAAATATATAGCAGTCTGAAAATTACTTCCTACTTGGTAAGTGCGCACGAGGAGCCGAATTACCGCTCCTGTGACAACACTTAACCAGAGTACTTAGTGTGTTCGGTGAGGTCGCTAATCCCTCCTAATGTGAATGCACCCATGTGCATCGCATACACAAGGGTTGGTCACAAATGTGCACCGCACCCGAATGCTGGGTCTAATTACTATAATTTAGTAATCGACCATCCCCTAAAGTACACCAAGTGTACTTAACGTGGACTGTGTAAAATTAGGGCAACTTAAGCCCGTTACACCATCCCCCCCTTTAAGGACGAATTTACGTATTTAAAAATTCGTTAAAGAGAGAGGAACTGCGAGCAGCTTTACGCGCCGCTAGTCCACTCAATCACTCTAGCGCACGTGTTTCCATACACGGTGCCAAAGATGCCACCTAAAAAGGGGCCACGTTGGTGGGTCGTCTGCGTAGACGCCCACTCAACCTCACACTAAGTGCACGCGCCCCGTTATTCGCCGGCCGCGTTCAAATGCCTCAGTCGAAACGCCGACAGCTACTGCTGCTGTCGCGTTAACGGGGCTAAAGGATCCATCCCACTCTAACAGTGAGGATGCTGATCCGTCGCTTATTGTCGACTACAATGAGTCGACACCGTTGCCGTCACCTCATAGTAGTGATGCGGACAACGAGCTCATGAGAAAGGATGATGGCGCATTATTGCCTATCCAAACCTCTCTCATGGCTCACAACATGGAGACAGCATCATTTACGAATGCTGTCGTCTCGTCGTCTGCGCTGGATAGCGCAGCGACAGGTAATGAGAGCGCGGCCCATAAAGGCATAGCCGCTTTTCCGTTAGGTATAACCACAACGCCTTGTGCTCAGACCATAAATCCATGGTTCTGACATAGAAGATTCGGAGTCTAAAGCTTCGCCGACGACACGTGAACGTGCTCAGTCGGTGTCACAAGCCAGTCGTTTAGAACGTGGCAATGTGACGGGTGGCATACCAAAGATGCCCCTCCATCTAAATGGCCTCGCTTAAACGGGCCAAGAGCGTCGCTCCTAGAGCGCACTCTTGGAGACGCACATAATTATTATGGCGTCTTTCAATCATGGAGGGCTCAGGGAAAACCGCTTGGGCAAATTTCCCAATCTCGATCGTGTTGCGTTCGAATGAAACGCCCGACCAATACGAGGCGAAATTTCTGCGCCGCAATCATCCGCATTCCGATGCGATGAAACAGCGGTCGCAGCAATTTAATTTCGCCCGCTTGTGTGTGAAAGAAATCATGGGCGGTACTGTACCCCCTGTTTCTTCTCGCAACACTACTTCTGCTAGTCCATTTGAGACTAGCGAAGTGGCCTCAGCTGGTGCTCCATTTCATAAGCAACCACCAAGCCGGGCACATCAGTACGTAGGGTATCGATCGGTTCCCAAGAATCAAAACTCCTCGGGTAACCTTTCCATTGGACGAGGATCTGATACCCTTGCCTCACGGAGCGGTGGGCAAGCAACCTTCTAACAAGGAAGCGTTGGTTCCCACCCGCTTCCATTAGTGGAGGCGGGTCCCGATAGGAGTGGCGATCTCGCCCAACTACTCGCCGCTGCCTTACCTTCGTCCGTTCAGTCACAGGCGTTAAGTGCTGCTGAACGACGCGTTGCAGGTCTCGAGGGTCAATTCTCACGACTGACCTCGGATCTCGTTGATGTCCGAGCAAAGGCTCGTCAGGGTTATGGACGCCTGAAGACTCGCTTGGACCTCTTTGAACGGATAATGCTAAGGGATCCGCGTTACTCGCGTGATGTCTCTCGCTCTCCAAGTCCTGTTCGTTGTGGGAGGCATCGGTCCGATAGCTTTTCGCCTTCACCGCCCCCCTCACCCGAACGACGCTCGACTCACGGTGTCACCATCGGTCTCCTTAGCCGAATGGGGATATGTGACCTCATTTGGGTCTACATATCAATCCGGACGACCCACGTAAAATACGGGTGCGTCTTCATATACGGGGGAAGGGTCAGCCTATAATTTAGGTCTCCAACCTCTTCTACCACCGTAAGATAGAAATTTGCCCTAGTGACCCTGCCAGTTTAGCAGTGGTCAATAAGATTACGCCTTATGACCGACCTCTTGGCGGTATCATAAACGAGTTTGATGCTAAAAGCGTGAGCGAGGCTCAGCGCTCTGTGGTTGAGCAATTAGCCATAACACGAAAAGTCCATGACGCAATGGCAAGCGCCCAGGACAAGCAAAAAGAATATGCGGACCGAAATGGTCGCAAAAATAATGAAGGCTTCATTGGGTGAAAGAGTACTATTAAGTACTGCTACTCTACCCACAAAAATGAAATTTCTGTACTAATTGGAGGTACAATGAAGTTGTTGTCGCGTTTCATTGGGCCCTTTACGGTGGTAGAAGAGGTTGGATACCTAAATTATAGGCTCACCCTTCCCCCGTATATGAAGACGCACCCGTATTTTACGTGGGTCGTCCGGATTGATATGTAGACCCAAATGAGGTCACATATTCCCATCCGACTAAGGAGACCGATGGTGACGCCGACTGTGACTCGAGCGTCGTTCGGGTGAAGATGAATAACTGTCAACCGATCGAATCCTTCCACCACAAAAAGGACTGGGAGAGCGAGGGAGATCACGGAGAAACGCAGACCCTCAGCATTATCTTCTCCAGAAGGTCCAAGCGAGTCTTCAGGCTTTCGTAACGCTGACGAGCCTTCGCTCGGACACAAACGACCCACGACATTGCTTCTTTTATGTGGCATCTTTGGCGCCGTGTATGTGAACCCGGGTCGCTAGAGTGATAGAGTGAAAAACACTTGGTGTACTTAAGGGGATGGTCAATTAATAAATAATAGTAATTAGACCCAACACTCGGGTGTGGTGCACATTTGTGATCAACCCTTGTGGATGTGATGCACATGGGTGCATTCACATTAGGAGGGATGACGCCTAGCGTCATCCGTTACGCGAGGTATCTAGAAAGATACGTTCATAATACATATAAGTGTTATCTACAGAGATGACATTTTGATTCGTAGAAATAGGTATTAACATTTAATGCGATTTAATATAAATCAGTCTGAAAACTACTCCCTACTTGGTAAGTGCGCACGAGGAGCCGGATTACCGCTCCCGTAACGACCCTTTACCAGAGTACTTAGTGCAGTGGGTGAGGTCGCTAACGCGCCCACCTCAACTACCTCACTGCACGCAAGAAAAGCTGGTTTAACCGCTTCCTGCTGTGCTAGGGTGTGTGTCTAAGTAGAGCATGGCCGCATTAAGACGTGCCCGCCTACACTTGGTAGCACTTGAAAGTCTTCCTACGACCCGCATCTCTGTGTGTATACGTGATGATGAGTCGAAACATTAATTAGGTTCATTCCATCCACCTTTCTGAACATCATCGGGAGATGGCAGGGCTCATGGCGCAGGGTTTTAGTAGAACAGGCCCTGGCCCCAGGCTCCTGGGTAGTCCTCCTGAGCAACATGTTGCTCAGTTGGAGCAGTTTGAGGCATTCGTGCTCGGACAGCGGAGAGCCGCGTGCGAGGCACAGAGCCATGCTGCGGCGGAGTCCGTCACTCAAACTTAGGATGAGCTGAGGCATGAGCAGGCTCGGAGCGAGGCTCTCAACAGGACTGTTGAGATGCTCTCTGCCCGGCCGCATCAGCCGAGGCCCATTCGGATGGACCCGCCCAAGTTCGATGGAACTGCGGCGCACACGATTGTCCACTGGCTTTTAGCCGTGGAGCAATGTGGTGTCGCCCAGCTCATCGAGGACGACAGCCGGATGGTGTCGTACGCTATGTCGCATCTGCGCGGTAAGGCCTCAGAGTGGGCTTACTCGGCGCTTATGGCGGACAGAAAAGCGTTCCCCTCATGGGCGATCTTTAAGGATAAGATTCGCGCCATGTACCAGCCGCCGAACAACGAAGTGTTGCTTCAGGCGCGCTTCTTTGGGGCGCGACAGGCGAAGCGATCTCTGCAAGAGTATGTGCAAGAGATGCGCTCGCTGTCCGCATCCATAACCGTAGGTCCGATTCCGGAGCACATTAAGGTGCCCACGTTTATGAACGGACTACGGCATGGCCCATCGCGACAGGCCCTTTTCAGAAAGGTGCCGTCGACGATGGAAGAGGCAATCCAAATTGCCTTAGTTGAGGAGCAATCCTACAACAGTGCCTCGGCGACAGCTTGGTATAAGCCGTCGGCCGAGAGGACAGATGCCACTCCTATGGAGTTGGGCAATGCAGACGTGGTCTGTTTTAAATGCGGCAAGCGCGGCCATATGATGGCTCGCTGCTATGCCAGGGTCCCTGCTGGGGCAAA
>NC_090625.1:946161-980088 GCF_004359215.1 Bremia lactucae
GGCGTCATCCCTCCTAATGTGAATGCACCCATGTGCATCACATCCACAAGGGTTGGTCACAAATGTGCACCACACCCGAGTGTTGGGTCTAATTACTTTAATTTAGTAATTGACCATCCCCTTAAGTACACCAAGTGTACTTAACGGGGACTGTGTAACATAAGGGCAACTTTAGCCCGTTTCATTCTACTTAGTAAGTGCGCACGAGGAGCCGGATTACCGCTCCCGTGACGACACTTAACTATAGTATTTAGTGCGTTGGGTGAGGTCGCTAACGCCCGCACCACAACTACCTCACTGCACGCAAGAAAAGCTGGTTAAACCGCTTCCTCGCTATGCTAGGGTGTGTGTCTAAGTAGAGCGTGGCCGCATCAAGACGTGCCCGCCAACAAGTTGCCACTTGGTTCTTCGAACCCCTGAATCCCTTGAACTAGGATTCATTAACCTTTATAGCTTATACGACTCCCTAAGTTGTTAAGCCCATAAGTTCGATAATATTAAGAGATGATTATGACCAAAAGGAACCAACCCACGTTAGCACTTTGCATGCATACAATTAGCCAAACATATCAACTTAGGAGATTTTACCAAAGCTGAGGGGAAATAAGGGAAAATGAAAAACTCGTCACTTATCTAAGCTTTCACCACTTCCAACTATTTCCAATTTCTATATTAGTGAGACGATTTATAAAGTGGTGTCTTCTATGGCTGCAATAATGGTTAGGACCTTGCATCATAAAGAATGAGCGTCTGGCACTTGCGGAGACAGCACCACAAAAACGACATTGGTTTCACAACAACGCCCATAAAGACAATATTCTAGCTCTCGCGGTATACCTGCGTGACTAAGTAGGCAATGACATCTTGAGCATAGCGATCGATATCGCCATCTCCATTGAAGTGGCGTTGTAATTCTTCCCGACACTGAGCGAGCGGTAGGCTAAAGATTGGAGTAACTCTGTCCACAAGCTCTTGAAAGTATCGACATACCTGTTTCTCCCCCCTAATAAAAAACAGAGCTTGAATGCGGTTGGAGAAAAGCGGGTACTGCTTTGAAGCCAGCAATTCATTGTCCTCTTCAATGGTTGTGCTATACAGGCTGAGCTGGTAAGTCATTAAATTTCTCAAATACTGCAGTGCTCGAATCTCATTGTCAAATGAAATGGGTGGAGACGAATGCGCAGGGCTGGTCATCTTCATTATTGAAAATTCGTCCTCAGTGGCAACAATGAGACGAGCAAAACTAAGTCCTTCGCGCGTATTAGTATCCGAGTGCGAACAGCTGAGTCGAGCATCCATAGTATAAATGCCGCTCTCATGCAAATACGCTCGCTTGTCATAAAAGAGCTGGCCACCTGCAGGAGACAGCTGAAAGTCCATCAGCACTTCATTCGGATTCCGTCCGTCCTCTTCTGTATTATCTTCGACGGCAAAGCCATAGTTCAGCAAAAAGCGATGGTTACACTTCTTGCCGTACGAATCGTAAACCTGTGCCCCTGCGCCGATCGTTCCAAGCGACGTAATCGTAAATGCATCAATACTTTGGTCAAAAGTCCAGCTAGTCTCGCGCGGACGAAAGTGGTTCAGCATATCAGCAAACGGTACGAGCGCGGCTGTCTTTATTCCATCAATTGTAAGTCCAAAGTTGCGACTACAGACAATCATGCGCGCCCAACTGAAGCGATCGAGCGAGAATCGCGCAAACGACGGATCCACCTACAGCCATTAAACATTTTTTTTAAATGACAATGTCCTCTTAGAGAAATAGTTACTGTAGACAAGCGTACCTTGCAGATCACGTCATAATCCTTGCGGATCGCGGCTTTCCGTTCCTGGATCTGCTGGATAATATACGATCCTTTAAGCCAACTAAGCTCTTCTTCGGACCAGAAAATGGGCATATTGCTTAGCGTCGAGGGAAGTGTGCTGTAATAATTGTGAAAGAAGGAGGTTTCTAATTGCTCCATGTCCGTAAGTACGAACAGCATGAGGTAAATGTGTTTGGGGGCCACAAAGTCCACGTTGCGAGCCACCAATTGCCGCCCAATATCCGTCTGCTTGCCCATCTCGACTGTTATAAGACACTTTTTAGGGATCACGAGAATACGCTCCCCCGGCACCAACACCTTGCGACTGTGTACTCCGCGGACTTCGGGTGCATACTCTTGCAACGCTAGCTTCTTACTATCCGCCCCGTTGCTTTCTAGCCACTGAATTAGATCACGGCCCACTAAGTCATTTTCATTTAATTCATCACGCGGTGAGAATGAGGCTTTTAGCGGTGGGGTGTCGCCAGCTGCAGACGGATTGGGCGGAGGAGTGCTCATGACCAAGCGTGTCAACCTTAGGGTACACCAACGATAATTAATGGGACCAATTCCCACACCGAAAGCCATAATTGTGCCCAAAACGCGGAAAAGGCTACATTTTATCCATTAATTTAGTGTGCCCAATTACCAATGATCCATGCTGGTGTTAATTCAGCGTTCGGTCGCTCATAAAACGTACGTCCGATAATCGGCGGATCTGAGACAGACGATTCACTTCCAATAACGCAAGCTCCGTCTGCTTTTCCTGAATTTATTTTTCCTTTCGTCACTTGAACTATAGAAGCAACAACGAAAGGACCATAACGAATATGGCTGGCGCTATAAATGAAGATCGTTTGGTAGCCGATAAGTCGTTATCCCCGTGCTTACCATGATGCCTTTTACGCAAACTAAAGAAGCATGCAAATCAGACGGCACAACCGAATAGAAAACAGCGGGCATGTATGTTTGTATTGTACGTTTGGGGCAGAAACGAGCCGAAGACGACGGTTTAGCACCCAGCTGGTACATCTGGCTCGGAGCAGCTGCTACCACCAAACTCCGACTGTCTCGAAAAAGGGCACTTCTGCGATTCTCCGGCACATAACGAGACAACGTCAAAGAGCCAAGTCGACCCCCGGTATCGATCGTTCCTTGGGCGGAGGCCATGCGCATGCTGGCAACAAGCTCGCCGATGCACGAGACTGACCACCTTCGATTAGACCATAGCTCGCACGTTGTGCGCATCCCCTCGGTCAGCAGCGACCCGGACAAGGGGGACGACGACTTGGACGACAATATTGACGAATTGGACCCCGTTGACGGGTTCCCGAGTCCACCGACGCGCATGCGGCCGCGTCGGCGCTTTGTCAAGTCCGGCGTCACTACTTATGAATTATCCTTCTCTCGTCGACACGCACGTCGAGTTCCGAACTCGAACGACGACGGGAGCGATGATTTTGAACCCGACGAATACCATCCGGCGCTGCCTGGCATCCCCCGCCCGTCACCTGTCGTGTCATCGCTTTCCAGTGTGCTGACGGAGGTTATGACAGGCAAGACCCAGGCACTTAATAATATCGTGGACACGACTCCGCCTCAATCGAACGTGACATACGTCGTGGAGCACGCGCCCGATGGGACGCCTTATGTGGCGGCATCGGATGGAAACAAGTACTTTGAGAACTCGACAATTGGTCAGATATTTTTGAAATCGAAAGGTGTGAAAGTCAAGGCCCAAGACTCGGACGTGAACTTTTCGCAGTCTGGCGGATGGAGCTCTCAGCAACAGTCAACAAGGAGGCCCGACATTGTCGATGAAGCTACTACTTTAAATGAAGAAGCCACATTAACTGACGTGGATGCGAAAAAGGGATCAAAGCTGCGGCTCGGATTCAAAGGGTTTCATATTAGCAAGAAGAAAAAAGGAGCAGCCAGTGAGGTCCCTGCTGGACACGAAAAGGATGCAGCCGTGCTGAACACTTTTAACGGATTTTCTAGTCTGGATATTGACAAGAATCCGACAGATTTGAGTCCAGCAGACACTGAAATGAACGTGCCACACGAGCCGCTAGAGCAGCATCCCATGGCTATACGGCTGCTTGACTCGTGTGGAATGCAATCTGCTCAACAAGCTCGACACGCGTTGCTAGTAGATGCAGAGATGACGAATCCAAGTGTGTTTAATAGCAGTAGCACTTCCTCGATCAAGGCGCTTCCTCGCCTTCAGCCGAAAGCGGACTTATCCCAGTCCGCGCTGCCTGTAATGAATGATGCCAACGACGACGACGACAATCTTTTATGCCGATCATTTCAGAATGTGCGGTACGTAGACTTCAAGCGATCGAGCTTAATTAGCGACGAAGATCAAGAAGAAAATGGACACGATGACGAGCATCTTAATGACCACGAAGAGCACCGAGATCCTGACGAGCACGATAATTACGATGAACAAGATGATGTAGCGGCACAGGATGGTCGGATTCGTGTATCATCAAGTGCAACAAGCGTGGCTGAATTTATTGGCGGGTTTAAAGGCCAGTTGTCGCGTCGATCTGGAGCAAATGGATTAATTAATCGCAAGCGGGCTGTTAGGCATGCGCGGCTGACAGCAGCAGAGCAAAAAGCGGCGGATTTTGCTCGAAAAATTCGAGAAGCTCGAAACCGAATTCCACCTGAATTTCGAGTCGAGTTGCAAAAGAAAAACAAATGGCAAACTGCTACTCGACACGTCCATTTTAATACGGATGTGCTCGTTCGAGAATTTGAGTTCGAGTCGGAGGATGAGGACGATGGCTACAATAGTCCCGACGAGATTGTGGATGCGGTGCAGCTAGTGAGTAAGCGCGATGCTGTTCACGCTGAGGACGTCGTCGCTGTAGTTCCTATGGAGCAATTGGAGCTGCCATTGGAGCTGCTTCAAACCGTCGGCAATGGATTTCCATCGCCTCCGGCATCCGACAGCACCGACGAAGCGACCGAAAACGTACAGGATAATCCCTTGACATTTTCCCAGCTGAAGAATGACATGCGAATGTCATTCTCCGATCTTTGAGGAGAACTTTTCATAAAAAGCATCGGGTAGTAAATAGCGTATCTATTTGAATGAAGAGCAGTGTCTACAGCTGCTGCCGCGCATACTTAATCAGTTCATTCGTTAACATTCGCAGACATGCTCGCTGACGTTGTGGAAGATCCGGTGGACGTCTTCGTTTTCGTGAAGATTATCAATGAATTCATCAAAGCTTTCACGCTGCTCACGATCTAAGGAGACGAGTGTCTTTGGGGTGTAAATGAGCTCGGAAATGGTCGGCACGTATCCTGCCTCAACAAAGCTGTCACACACAGCAGACAAATCATTGGGATCACACGTGACTTGGGCTAAATCCTCACGCATTACTACGTCGTCGGCGCCTCCTTTAAGCTAAATAACAATAAATCGAGATCAGCATTATTAAATCAATCCATTTGTTAGTCTCATACCGCTATTTCCATCAGTGCGTCCTCGTCAAGTACTGACTTACTATTTAACGGCACTTCGATCTGCACACAAGGTGATAAGCTTTAAGTTTACCAGTAATGTGCTCACCGTACCTCAAGGTACCCTTTGTGCTCAAACATCCAAGCGACTGACCCATTCGTACCGAGAGCTCCATTGTGCTTGCCCAATAAATGACGTAGAGCTGGAGCCGTTCGGTGCTTATTGTCCGTCAACGTCTCAATCTATTAACCAAGTTTCGTTCAAAAGAGTAGTAGCAACTTGACCAAAACAATTATTAATTCTTCCACCTTACCATTAGTGCAATCCCAACTGGACCCGAGGCTTCATACAGCACAGCCTCCGCTCTGCTTCCTTCACATACAAACATAAATGACCAATATATAAGTCAAAGTGTAATTATTTGCGATTTCTTTCTCGCGCTTGGTACAATAATACCGTCTTTGCCATCGACCCCGCGCTTGATGGCTGCTTCAATCTTGTCTTTTGGCATGTTTGCAGCCTTGGCCTTTTTTATCATAGCGACAAGCCGCTACACGTAAAAATAAATTGAAACAAAGTAATCGCCTGGCGGCTCCTTGCAACAGCACACCAATGCTATTGACCCACCACATTTCTCGCATCGCCTCCCACCGCTGCAAGTTAAGTCAATATCAACGATTTAAGGGCATTTTTAACAGTCGTACACTTAGAAATAACTTCTATTTCACGTGACAATTTGGCATTCGTGGTCGTTCGTTTCTGTCGTTACATCCAAGACCCATTCTTTCGTTAACGTAAGAATGGCTACGAATATGGTTGGCTAGCGTACCGCATCCGTAGCATTCTTTTTACCCTGAATGGTAGGACCTCGTCCCATCCAGCGCACGCTCTGAGAATAGACACCAGCGACTGCGCACAAAGGGCCATTGGAAGCGAAAGCTACGCGGGAGGCACGTCGTCGGGTCAGCAATAAAGTTGACATTTGACGAGTGAAATTAGCGGACATGAAATGAAGGTATTGTTATCGGAATATTGATCGGCTGAAGAAACGGACTAGAGTTACATGAAAGAAATACCCCAAATTAGCCAGGATCTAAATCACTATGTTGACGTTTCTATGAATGTTAAATTAGCCAGGATATAAATTACTAGGTTGACGTTAGTATGAATGTTTTGTTTATTTTTTAAAAATGAAAACACATTGCTGCTCTTCCTGCTGCAACATTAAACATTCTACGTACAACTACGTGTTTTCAAACAACGCCTCGGGGTACGTATTAGGTGGTGGCAACTAGTCGAAATGATTTTTTTTTGGTACATTACAGTCATTTAATTATGCTAACGACCCGAAAATGTCCGTCCGACTAAGGCCTACACATCCCTCGTCGCTTTGGTAGCTACGTATTGCTATATGCTACCACATGCACACTACACCGGCGTGCCTTACTGTTATCCAGCTTCACCGCGCACCTTATAATCGTGCGCTGTCCCATTCATGTCGATCCAGTGACCTAAGTCCTCTCTTAGCACCTCCGTGACGCTTTTCCACCATGGGTTGAGCCGCTTCACGTCCGCTTGGATGAGATGTGTGCTCTTCTTCGAGTCCATAGCTATGTTAGCCAGAGCATCCGCCATTTTATTGAAACCGCGAAGATGATGTTGCCATGTGGCCACATTCAACCGGTCTGCGATTGTCCTGCATTGTCGGTATAGGTCTTGCAAATGCCGTGCTTTCGGCGGCTTCCTCCTCCTCATGTGCCCCAATATGAGGTTACTGTCTCCGACCACGTGAAGACCATCCAGATTATAGGCCTGGGCTTTTCTGAGACCAAACAGGAGACCCTTGTACTCAGCCACGTTGTTGGCTGTGGCGGAGGCAGCGAGCGAGACGCTGCCCATCCATATAATAGCTGGTCATTGGAGGCCATTCCGCCCACAACAACGATAAATTCGGCTCCCCCGGGACCCGGATTCCCTCGCGCACCCCCATCAAAGAATAGTATCCTGTACCCTCTGTCATCCCTACAATGGAGCTCTTCCGTAAGCCTCCCGGAAGTGCCATCAAAAGCCGCATGTACGACCCATGCCGCACGACAGACCGCCTCATCTTGTCGTCCCGTCAAAACGAATTCTCGTAACGTAAGCCGCCCTTGGTGTAATCGACCTCGAAGAAGGGCTATTGCACGACATATCGAGTTGTCCAGCGTCGCGTCCCTGCTTCTGCATCGTCGGTTCCATGCGGCCTGAAGTGTTTGCAAAACTCCCAGTCGCCAGTGCTCGTTTAAGGTGTCATAGCACCAGCTATATATCTCCTCCTTCTGTGCCTCTGCCAAGTTTCCATAAACTTGCTGCAGCACCTGCCAAATTCCAGTTGGCACCATTTGCAACCTGAAACCAAATATGGAACGGGAATCATTCGCCTCCAGTTGCAATCCGAGGTCTATCCACTTCCCCAGAAACTCCCTCCTTAGTGGCCTCGCTGCTCGACATTTCCACCATATATGCGCCTTGGTGATCCCGAGATCTCGACACTCAGGCAGTGCGCAGCCGACTACTGTTCGAGCGGTATCCCACGTAGAGTACGCCCTCATCTTTATGCGGTATAATAATTGGGTCGCCCATACCGTAGCACCTGTGATGGTGCGGATGTCCATCCAATCGACGGCTCCCAGCCCCTCCGCGATGTGCGAATTGTCCGCAGCCCACGCTTCCTTTCGGTTGGCAACTTCCTGGAGTCCGATTCTGCGTTCACTCGCGCGCACCACGTCTTTGTAGTATTGGCGTGTATGTGGTTTCGCTCCTTTCCGTCGCCTCAGGTCAACGAAACTGTGCAGGGCCGGATGTGGACCAACCTTCTCGATTCGGCACTGTTGCCCTGCCCACTGTTGGAGGAGAATGCTCGCCTCCTGCCATGTGCCTATTACGAACGTGTAAGAGACCTGGCCAGGTTCTGTGAAAACTGAGAGATTCACGGTACCATCACTGGTGGTGGATGGACGTGTGTGGACCTCGAAAGGCGTGTCCGGTGGCTTCGTTGTGACAGGGATGACGGTGGCCTGTTCTCTATTATATAATATCTCGGGAAAATTCGCAATGAGTGCGACTATCAGCGGTCGTAAAGCTGACAGAAAGCGTGAGTCCTTCGCCGTAAAAGTCAACTTTGTCCTGCTAGTCTTGTGCCAACCGTGAATACTCCCCACGATGCCTCGGCCCCACATCACTTTCATCTCAGCGCCCGGTTTAATCACTCCAGTAAGCGTGAACAACGGGAAGTTATTCAAGTTCAAATATGGTAGCCACACAATTTGTACCGATTCATAGTAAGTTGCGAAATAATTTCTGATTGTCAAGAGCTCAGATCCCAGCATTGCTGTGAGATCGATTTCACATGAGGTGTCATCCCATAATAGACTCGTGGGTACCTGCTTCTCTATGTGCGAATAGAATCTGGCGACCTGAGCTGCATGCTCGCTGTGATGGCCTGACCTCATGTTCCCCCAGCACACATCGCCCTGTGCCCAGAGCGTGCTGCCAGCTGTGAAACCCGTAACTCTTCTTCCTGTCCATCCCATCGTGAGCTTCTGCGCTGCACATTCGTGCTTCTTGCCATTGTGGAGTAACACTTCGCCAATAAGTAAGCTTGTCTTTGTAGCTGAAGAGCCCCAGCGTGACACTGTGACCGCAGATAATGCCAAGAGCTCAGCGCGTAAATTTGGGACAGCAAGTCCACCTTCCTTTCGCCGTAGTCCGGCCACCGTTCCCGTCATCCACGTAGTACATCGGGTGTTCAATTTGTCGAAAACTCCACGCCATACATAATCCTTAATGTACTTTGTCGAACCGTTCGTGTGGTTGACCATGCGTGTCTTGCGATATATAGGACTTTCGCCAGTATAACCGCCGACGCCACCATCGCATGTTGTTCTATCGTGAGCGTCTTCTGACTGGCAAGTCGAACCCTAGTCTTCAGTTGGTCTATCGCAATGGTCCATGAGTGTTCGGCCCCGTTCTTGCTGCCGACCTGTAATCCGTGGTATCTCACGAAGGACGAAGCAGGCTGTAGCTGTATCGGCCATATCCAGTTAATATCCGATGACAAACCGTTGGGATGTAGCGCGATGGCTATGGTTTTGCATACATTCAATAAGAGACCGGACGCAGCACCGAAGGTGTAACGGGGCACTACGACTTGTACTGTTTCAGTACAAGTCCACTTCACACTGCTTCAGTTGTGAGTGGTGCCTTTCGTTAGGTGACGTACACTGTACGTGCAGAGGAAGGCTTCCCTTAAGACAAGTTAACTTAAGAGGAAAAATGAAAACTGTATTAATTTAGTGAAGAGTCTCTTAATCTATCTTTGTAAATGCTGACTTAACTATAACCTAATACTAAACATGTAAATGAATTCTTATCTCTATCTTATCTTGTAACTCTCTTTGATTACTTCTACAGCTGATTAGTCTGCGGAATAAATAGATATAATGGCCTATACCTATTTATGGATAAGAATTCAGGATATTACTATAGAAAGTAATATCCTCCAAATATTATCTACCTTTTAGATAATATATTAATTAACAACCTTTAAGTGCTAATTTCATGTAACGATACACCCCGTAACATCACCCCTCCCTTAAACGACAATCACTCTGAATGTCATTAGATGGAGTGGTCGCTAAATGACCACTTAATTTTTAAAATGTTTTTGATTGGTCAGATCCATCATTTTAAATTCCATCGCATGAAGGAACAATTCATGCGGGGTGACGATAGTGCTGCGCCTTCGGCTGCGGTTCGTGCAGCCGCGGGTCACGCACTGTTATCTCTTGCGGCAGGCGGAACGGCTGCCGTAGTGTCTTCCACTCGCACAACACTAGATGGTGCGAGTGCACGTGGTGATTCACCACGTGTTAACGACCCCTCTTTGGAGGTCGACTACGAATGCGAGTCGGATGAAGTGGCCGACTCGGGGAGAATGGAACAGTCGCCTGAAATACGTCAGGCGGCTGACTACGAGCCTTCGAATGAGAGGGCTCATTCTAATAGACGAGTAAAGAGTCTATTTGGATCCGACGGTGAGGATGATCCCTCATCGCCCGTACCATCTCTCATACGGTCACCTGCACGTATCTCTGTGCAAGGTGACGACGATGCGTAACCCATCGTAAGAAAAGTTTTTGTGGTACCCCTGCTTCAGTGGGTACTACTCAAGGGAGTGAACCAATAAAATGTCTCATCTGATCCATCGGATGAGTCTCGTCATACTGACAGACAAGGCCCTCAACGTCAACAACCAGCTGGGAACAATGCTCCCATGTGTCATGCGAAGGTGGATAACCACTCCAGCGAACCAGACGACTCGTTCGCTGCCCCTTCAAATCACGGGGTTTAGAATACGTTCCACTAAAAAACAGTGACAACCGTGGTAATTCACCAGTGGTTGTGGTGGCGGATTAAAAGTTAGATCCGAACCGTGCGTCGGATCTAGAGTCGAAGATCGACAAACACGACCGCTAGCCTTATTTATTGGGAGGAGGGTTTGAACACGAGCACGGTAAGCGTCAACCATTGGAGTAGACGGTGCAGGTTCACCATATCGAACGGTTGAAAACCGTTCAAAGAGTGCGTTCTCAATGACGGAGTACGAACGGACTTATCACGCTCTTCGCGATGAACCGTCGCTAGATTATCACGGTTCCGAGGACCTTCGGACCCGATATGAAAATCTCCAGATTCAGCATAAGAATGTGGTTCGTGACCACGAGAATCTTGCATGAATTCTTAAAAGAGATGGTCGGATCTGTCCTCGTAAGTAACCGCGTACTAATGGTACGGGCGGAGCCCACAAACGTAAAACGTAGGATGTATTCGCATCCTACGTGGCAATTCTATTGTGTACGCAATGCCTCTGCGATGCAGTACACAGAAAGGCCCAATGAACTTGGGTAGTAGTTTACTGCCACTCACATTAGTGACCAAACGCTTAGGTAAATTTACCGTAGAGAGTAGCACTAGATCATTAATTTTAAATGAAAGAGCGTTTGCTCTTCCATGTTTGTCTGCGTTCCGTTTCTGACGGTCCACTGCGTTAGCAATGAAATCCTGTATGAAACGGATTACTGATTCTCGAGCCAGCAGGAATCTCTCTGCTGACTAATTTGTTTTGACTTTTTCAGTGCGCTTTGTGCGCACTGCCATGAGATTTATCTCATCTTCGATGTCGAAGCAATCGACATCGACCTCATTCGCGTCGTTGTTAACTTCGACGCATGATGAGCATGCGCCAGAAATGGTTTTGCTCGTGCGAGCCCCCCCCCCTTAAACAAGAGGATCCCTCTAATTGGATGGAAATGAGAGGATGGCGTAAGTCATTCACGAAGATGAGTGTTTGCGTTGTTGACGCATGCACCTAATTATTGATGGCGAATTCGACCATCAACTAAAACTCGCATTAATTCGGATACGATTGGACGTAATCTCGAAGTATCTCTTCAAACACGCGATTTACCGTTCTGATTGACCATCCGTTTCTGGGCGATCGGGTATTGACATAGTCAGCCGTGTTCCGATCTCTCGGAACACGGATTGACAGAACTCCATTGTGAATCGATGATCTCAATCCGATACCAATTCACGGGGTAAACCGTGGAGTTTGAAAACCATGTCGATAAGACACGGGCACAACCCGGAGCCGTAATCGACTCCGGTACTGCAGCAAGATGTACCATCTTGCTGAATCTGTCTACAAAAACAAGGATTCCATTGTTTTTGTGATCGTCTTCGGGAAATCCGAAAATGAATTCGATAAATACCGACTGCCAACACTCTGTCGGGAGTGGTAGAGGTTAAAGACGCGCACGGGTAGAAGGTCTGGCGTCACCAGGCGTCACCCGTTGAACCTCGCAAGCACGAACTGATACTGGCGGGGCCAGTAAAAGTCGCGACTTATTGTGAGATAAGTCTTGTCACGTCCACAATGTTCACTTGTTGTTGCATCGTGACCAACTCATACACGATGCGCAAGTGCAAATCATTGTGAGTTGGGACGAAGGCCCGTGGAGTGTCGCCGGTAACGGCTGTGAAATGCAATAAATTATTGCGTGTCGTGTATCAATCGGATGACGATCGTAATGCAATAAATTATTGCGTGTCGTGTATCAATCGGATGACGATCGATACAAAGCCGGTAAATCTTTAAAAGATTTATCGGATGGATTCATTAAATGATCCATCAAACATAGAAGGTCCTTATCTTCTTTATAGGTTTTCTTTATGTCATCAACTAAGGTTGATGACGGAGCACTAGTAGTGAGTGTTGCAACAGTAAGATCACTTTCACTGTTGGGGTGCACAGCTGACTCGAAATCGGGTCGGCGTGATAACGCATCAGCGACGACATTAAGCCGTCCTGGTTTATATTCGACGTAGAAGTTATACTTCGCGAAGAAGGACAGCCACCTCGCCATTCTTTGCGAGAGGTGTGGACTGTTTACGGCCGTGCGTAATGACGCAAGGTCCGTATATACGATGAACGATCTATCTCCGAGGAGATAGACCCTAAATTTAGATAATGCATATTTCATGGCAAAGAACTCCTTGTCATGCACTGGGTAATTGCGTTCAGCTGGTTGTAGCTGACGCGATTGGTAACTGACGACGCGCTCCGCGCCGTCTGTGTCGTATTGCATTATCGCGCAGCCGATTGCGAAATTGCTGGCGTCACAGACCACATGGAATGGTCTGTCTTGATCTGGAATCGCCATATGGGCGAATGCATCAAGCTTTGCTTGATACCTTGAAAGGAGCGCTGACAACCAGCGTTCCATATCCATTTCTTGTATTTTTTTCGAGACGAGAGAGATGAATTGTCATCTCGGCATAATTGCGTGAGTACTTGTGCAAGTACGCCGCTAAACCAAGGAACTTTCTAAGTTCCATGACATCGACTGGAACTGGCCAGTCGGTGATCACCTTTATCATTTCGGGATCAGGGCGCAAGCCGTGTTTGCCTACAATGCACCCAAGAAGTGGTATTTCGATTGCAGCGAATTTCACTTCTTGAAATTTGCTTACAACTTATGCTTTTGCAAAAGTTTAAGAACCTGACTAACGTGAGTTTTATGAACTTCTACGTCCGTCTTTCCATCCATGGACCGGCTATGGACGAATACATCGTCATAACAATCCGGTACAAATTCTCGCACCAGTCACAAAAGAATCGTTACGCATCCGTTATATGTTGCAGGGGCGTTACTAAGCCCCTGCGGCATTACTAGTCATTCCCTGAGCATCCCATTGGGAGTGCTCACTGCTGTGTACGGAATGTCCCGTTCACGCATATGGATTTGATAGAACCCATCCATCAGATCCATAGACGAAAAGATCGTACTCTTAGTATAATGCTGCAACGGTACCGGCTCAACGCCGATACCTATTCAGTTTGTTGAGTGAGTGCACTATCCGCCACCCTCCTGTGGCCTTTTGCACACAAAAGGTCGGAGAGCTATGTGGGGAGGTTGAATCCCTTACATGGCCCGCTTTAATTCGATCGGTTAAGAATTTATCGATCACAAGTACATGTTCACGAGGCAGTGGCTACTGCTTCATGACACAGTACTTTGAGCTTGGTTTGAGCTCGATGTCATGTCGAGTGCCTCTATCCTTAGGCAACTAGCATGAAAATGTTTCAGGGAATACATCCCAAAACTCAATCGAATTCTTGTATTAAGGGTTTGTATTAAGTGACCAGTTTTACGTTTTCCCAAAATATACAACTGGTCACTTAAGACAAACGCTTTATACAACCGCTGACCGAATATCGATAACGTCTTCGTCCTCTGCGACGAGTACGCAGATCTCTCAAGAACTGATCAGGTGTCTCCGAAATTGACTTCGGAGGCGTATACAGATCAAGAGTATAAGCGCCTGCTCTTGATCCGTAAGTAACCAAGACATCAAATGTCTCGATTTTTCATGGGACCCCTTTTTCACAGCCTGCCGAGAGATTTATCCCTCGTGATGCTGAAGTCTAGTCACTTCAGTATTAACTATTGTGAGGAGATTTCTCCTCAAGTACGTGGGGACTTATTCCCTCAACGACTTTTGACTGTGGTTGCGCTATCACAGTCGGGTCCTCTATGGTCGACTCTCTACTCGACCTAGGATCGTCATGATGTCCTTTTTGGGCAATCGATATCTTCCTTGAATGTCGCCTGCTAGGTGTACATTCATGTCTCGATCCACTCGACAAATTCGAGTGGTTGACCTTCGGCGCTGCCTGTGCATTCGCACAGCCACCGGCAAATGACTCCACAGGGTGATTAATAATCACACTGTGATCTTGTGCAGTCGTACTAACGACCGTACCACAAGTGAGGCCATCGCACTCAGTCGTAGTACATCCACACGCTTGAGGACGCTCCAAGACGTTCATCAGATGGTCATCTGTTGAACAAGTGACAGGCATCTTACGGATCGATGCTGCCAGCTGATCCTTGGCTCGTATTTTCTGAGCCAAGGTAAACAAAGAATGACATCAAATTTGTCATTCAAATCCAGTACGATAAAATCATCATCGTACTGTTAATCTTTTAACGTGTGGTGAAATCTCACTACGCGTTTCATTACTGTTATCGATACGCTTGTCGCTAGACGCACCGTCATCCTCGTTGGGGGGATGTCGCGCGCCTACGACCTCAAGCGTCTGGCGACGAATAAAGTTATTCGTCTTTCCATTGCACCCGTTAACGTTTATACGTCTGATGACACGCTCGCAGTCCAATAGGGCTCCAAGTGGCAGAGTTTGTGTCACTTTTAACTTTAAGGTGATGAGGGATACCTCATCGCCAGGCGCAGAGACCCAAAATGACTGTGTGTCTGGAGCAACTTTTGTCAAGAGATTTGCAAATTCTCTTGAGGTTGCTGGATCAGTAGGGCGTTGCGCCCCTACTGACCCCGTCCATTTTTTGGCGGTCCGCCTCGCTGTTGCGATTTCGCAACAACGTCGGATCCGCGACCGTTGCCCTTTTTGGCATACGATCCAAAATTACGTTCAGTACCTTTTGGTGCTGGACGTGGGGCACTACACTCATGAGCGTAATGTCCCAATTTTTGGCAGCGATGGCATTTCTGCGATCGCTTATTATTCGAAAAGCGAGGTTTCTCGCTTTCGACATAGGAAAGGTCCATGGGTTCTGGACCTCCTAGTTCGTGTCGTCTAGGTGGACGATATGATGACGAACTTGCTTGAGCCTGTCTCAAGCTAAAGTCCTCCTGTTCCGCTACGGATATTGCTTCTTCAAGCGTATCCAGTTCCAAGCGGAACAGGTGGGTCTTTACGGGACCATCCGTAAGACCTTGCATGAACACCGTAATCAACGTGTGTTCATGGACTGGGTTATTGGTAATACAACTCGCTAAGAGTCGTATGTGCTGGGCATATGCGTGCACATCACGCTTGCCTTGCTTAAGTTTCAGAAGCTCTGAACGAGCTCTGAACTCAGCCCTTGGTGGCTCAAACGTCTGTTTGAGTCGGGTTTTAAAAACCTCTAGCGACCCAAAAACATATGGGTCGCGTAACTTAAGGCCCAATGCCCAAGTTTTGGCACGACCTGCCAGATTTGATTGAGCGAATGCGATTTGCATTTGCTCGTCGATGATGTGACGTGCCCTTATGGCATCGTCTAATTCGACAAACCATCTTAAAAGGGAGTCTTCTTCGATCCCCTATACTTTGAGATGTCAATCTTTAAAGTTTCGGGACGACGCGTTTGCGTCATCCCAGGTACAGGGGTCTGTACCTGTTGTAATCTCAACAGTTCCGCCTGTTGAGAGCCTTGCTGATTCAGCAAGGCTACTTTTTCCTTCATCTCGTCAAGTTCATGTTGTATGAACTTGGCGACGGTTGAATGGAGGGTATCTCTGTCTAAGTTGGACAGTAATGCCAGGATTGCATCGTTTCCTACGGTCGAACTCATTCGTTCAACCGCACTCCTTTCTATACCACTTAGAAAGGAGTAGCTTTCAGGGGGAAACGTGATGCGTATTCCCACTACCATCTAACATGTGCATGTTAGATGTGGGAAATATGGTCCTTGGGACGGACTACAAAGTTCTACCAGGTGTAACGGGGCACTACGACTTGTACTGTTTCAGTACAAGTCCACTTCACACTGCTTCAGTTGTGAGTGGTGCCTTTCGTTAGGTGACGTACACTGTACGTGCAGAGGAAGACTTCCCTTAAGACAACTTAACTAAAGAGGGTAAAATGAAAACTGTATTAATATAGTGAAGTGTCTTGTTAATCTATCTTTGTAAATGTTGACTTAACTATAAACTAATACTAAACATGTAAATGAATTCTTATCTATCTTATCTTGTAACTCTCTTTGATTACTTCTACAGCTGATTAGTCTGCGGAATAAATAGACATAATGGTCTATACCTATTTATGGATAAGAATTCAGGAAATTACTATATAAAGTAATATCCTCCAAATATTATCTACCTTTTAGATAATATATTAATTAACAACCTTTAAGTGTTAATTTCATGTAACGATACACCCCGTTACATTTGCAACTTGAAGTTTAATAGCAGGTTCGCGATGTCTCATTGCAGTTCCTCAGCTTGATCTCATTTACGAAAACAGGGAATTAACAAACAGGCTCGTAACATTGTAATAGTTGCTTAAGCCATATCATCTGCAAAAGTTTACTTGGAACGCAAAGACCACGCTAAAACTATCGGAGATTTTTGTCGAAAGCTAAGTGTAATAGTTTGCAGATTTGAGTGGATAATCAAATTTTATATAAAAGTTTTCAGTATGGTCTTGATGATAAAAGTGTGCGTGTGAACGAGACCTGCAAGTGTAAAATGGTGGAGCTATTGCGAAAAAGATTAAACATAAGAGAAGCGATAGACGTAATATACATCATCGTGCGCACATTAAAATTTTGTGGTATCGTGGGTGTATAAATTAAAGCAGTTTACACGACTATCGATCGTCCGAATAAGATGATATCTTTAGATTGGACGAGAGCATATATATACGGGGCGAACCTTATTCATTCGCTACAGCTTAGTTGCATGACGTCTCATATTCGAACACTTTGCGATTAATACTTGTCGTGTTGGTGTATAAAAGCGGCGATGTGCTGGATGTATCGTAGTATGAAGCTAACCGTTTTCTGGATCCGTTCTAGTCTACGCAGAATTTAGCTTGCAATTTATTTTTCTTACATTTTTCGTTGTTCGTGGAGATATGCCGAATAAAAAAAGTGTTAAGATCTTCACCTAAAATTTGAAACCGCATTATCCATATCATAGACGACATTCAGTTTGAGAAATAACCTTTGCTGTCTTTATTACGTGACGGTGAAAGGTTAATAAAATATAATGTGGCACGTCTGGGTTGCGTATACCGGGAGACTCATGTGAATGTCAGTGTCGAGCCCGGTGCAATCGGATTCCTCATACTATTTCATCATTGATCCTGCCGAGTCGTGCCGAAAATAAATTGCCCGTCGATCCAACTCTGTAGTTTTGTCAAGTCGCGAGGCAACAGCCACAAGTTGACAAGGTCATTCTTGCTCAGCTGTCGCTTGGATCTTTGAATTTGATAATAAAAGGATTCTCTGAATTGTACATCCTGTTTTGCTACAAAGAAATTATTTTGGACAAAACCGCTCGAGAACATTTAAATTTATTTAGATTTGCCCGCCGAAGACGTTTCAGAGTAGGAAGCTCCATGGTACTTCCTGATCTTAACTAATAACCAGACCCAGTCTTTTGTCAACAACTGCGAACGACCGCACCGGTACAAAGACTGGTCACGCCTCCAAGACCTGGAGTGCGAGAGATTTTTCATCTCGGCTCGCAACCTAATTTTCAACACGCTACCACAAACAAAGGGTTGAGATCTATTGCTGAAGAACGTAATTTCGCAATAGCTATATTCTTTACTGTTTGATATAAAATGATTTTTACAATGTCGCGGCTTGTTACTATTTGACCAAAGTGTCGTTATGTTGCTGACAAAACAACGTTGTGGGCTTCAACTAAGTCGGCAGATCGCTCGGAGCATATCCAGCATTCTATTCGCAGTTCATAGTGAATAGGTCGCGGGAGTGGCGAAGATCTGTGCAGTTTAATGGCAGATATGACACTATGAGCAGCGGAGAAGAAGAGTGCAGCAAATTCATCTTTAAATGAAATGCTACGTGTTTTCTTTTCCGGTGGCGACAATGCACCATAGAGCGAGCCACTCGTCGCTTTCATAACAAGAGCTAGAGAATGAGAGAGGCTGCTTAATCATATTCGGAATTTCAACATTCGCCACCTCCGGAGTTTGAGTCGGCACTTCTGCTCATAAAATTTTGGATTTTCTGCAACGGATCTGGTCCGAATGCTGGTATCTTTGAAAAGGGCATAAGAGCCAGTTTGAAATTTCTAAGGTCACTTATTTAGTCTTTCCAAATTTGACTACTGAAAGCTAGCGCATAATACTAAAAAAAACAGTCATGCTTTGACAGCTGCGACAATATTGTGTCAACGCGTTTTCTAACTGTATTACAAATCCAAAAGATAGAAATACTGTTTCAAAAATATTTGCCGAAAAGAAAAGCGGTCCGATTTTGCATTGGGTTGCACATAAAAGCAGCCAGATTGACGAGTATAGCTCTTCGTGGCGCAGCTGAAGCAAAGTCGCACGAATATTGCTGGCTTTTCGAGGTCCATCGACATTGTTGGCGGCGTTAAAGATACTATAATGGAGATCCTGCCATGACAGTGGCCGTCTTTAAATAAGCAAATAAAAAGTTGAACTTGACAATTTTGTCTGTCCACTCGGCAGAGTGTATACGTGCCGTATCTTTTATGAATTTGAGTCGTTACGCCATAAAGCATTTTGATGTGTACTTTAGTCACTCTTTGACAGTGCAAGTTATTTGTAAGAAAATATTTTTGATTTCGAAAAGACAGCCTGATTGCACTTCTCGAAAAGCTTAAAGCGCATCAAGCGCTCAGCACCTTGCCAGGGTCGTTATGGCAACCGCTCATACAACTTGAAAATATAACTTAGGGCTGAGGAACGGTGTAAATGTAAAAATTGCCAGATGTCCTTTGTGGCAAATATTATTTACCTTAAGCAAAATCGGAGCTTGAATTAAGATTCTACTTATCCTGTGTGGCTTAATTTATTTGATCGGGTCCTACTTGAATTGGCGCATTCCTTATCTCACGAGCGTTACACGAAGAAAAATTCTGGTGCTGGATGTCGACAGTTCTACAAATAGCTGAAACACTCAATGCTGTAGTGAGTTTAAATCTGTCTATTTCATGTACTGTAGCCACAAAGGGTGATGATGCACTTCTTCCTCTCTGACAGGAAATCCTGATCCAGAATTCGCCGAAGCTTCTTTGGGAAGGCTTTTCCAACCTGACCATTTACGTATTGCTTAGCCATGCAAATTGACAACTTTGATCGATTTCAATACAAATGCAAAGCTATCGCCTCGAGATGAGCTTGCTTTCTGCAAACAATTAGTGAAAATGGAATGAACGCCACAAAGTGCCCAAAGTATTGTAGCATCGTAGCGGAGCTTTGGTAATAGCGCCAAAACTTTAGTGTCGAACCAAGCCTCTCCCTAAAATAAAACTTATGCACGCTATAGTGCGTAAAAATGGTCATGAATTTAGCCAGAACAGTTTGAGTAGCACGTCATAGCCGATAGTGTCGAGGTTATCACTCACTACCAATTAAAAGTGACCAAGGTGCAATACTTATTTGCTGCAATGATGGAAGTGTTTAATTACAGAGTCTGGCAATCTTGCTAGGTGTCAATTTCTCCCAAAGCCTGAGAAAATGTAGATGACGGCTCAGTGCCATCTATCTCTTTTCATATATGGCTTTCATCTTAGCAGAGATGGTGCTCAAGGGTACCAAACGAAAGGAGGCAGATTAACAGCCGCATTAATGAATGGTTATTATCTGAGTTCTACTGAAGCCGTTGCGTAAATGACCTAAACCCGCGTGTTTTGGCCAATACGATGTACAAGTGCGTGTTTTTCGCCCGCTTTTTTGGCCTAATAGATTTATTTCATTAGCCAATTTTCATTGTAACCGGCTACACACGATATCCAGTTTTCTTTATCTTTGATATCATCTCAATGCTTTTGCCAATACTGGTGGTACTCATCTTGGTAGTCCCTACGCACGTGCGTGCTGCGGCAGCCCATCAAAGGGACTTTGCCGCTTGTCCTGTTCGACACGCGCCTGAATATTATTGTTGTGAATACGCCGAGGCTGCAAAAGTTGTTTACACCAAATACAACAGACCGTCGGGCGGAAAGTATGCATCGTACTATGTCGATGGGTGGAAGGAGCAACGCCAAGTAAATTTTCCGTATACAATGTACCATCCAACGACACAAGAGTTTTACTATAATGACCCAACTACCATCTGTCGGGTCCAAGCCGTTGCAAACTCGGTAACAGGTGTGCTGACGGAAAACTTGCAATGTGCTGATCGAAACTCGTCGCTAATTGCGGCTTCTCAAGACAGTTCTGTCTTTTGGACGTACGCGACCAATTTTCGTAACAATAACGCGACGTTTCCTCTTGGTGCGACCTGCTACAGTCTCCTTCTTCCAGATGGTACGGTTGATCAGGATTTGATGGACGCGTGCATCATCACGGCGTCAACTGTAAAGCCTCGATTCACAACGTTCACAGAGGCTACGCTAGTCATCATTTACTTACTTTACTTTGCTTTCTTTATCATTCTCGGTGCCTGGTTCGTCTACAAGAAGTACATGCAGGATGCCAATAGGTCGGTACACGAAATTACGAAAAAACTCATCAACACACCTCAGACCCCGTCGAGAGCTATGATGGGCAATATTCAGGGTAGTCATCACGCCAGTGTACGATTGTCGGATTCCCGTATGCAATTTGATGCTGAAGGGACGCTCCAGACCGGATTTTCCAAGTCAATTTTTGGTAGCTTTGTTTTGGGGTGTGTCGTCGTCGCCTCCTTGGCACTTAATGTGCTCTTGATCCTAATTATTTGCGACTACTATGGCAATTTTGACCCTCCGCTCTTTGACACATCGGAAGACAATGCCCTCGTCTTCATTATTGTATGGGTCATTACCGCGACGTGGTTAGTGGTCATTGTGGCCATGCAAGATCGACTCTTTAATTTCTTTCGCCTTCACATGCCGCTTGAAAAGTGTGAATTTGTCTACATGCTTAAACGTGACGAAACCGAAGTCTTGCTAGCTGATCGATCGGGGGTTTCGGACTTTGTTGCCAAAGTTGAAGGCTTTTTCGCGTCCAAGGGAAAAATCAGTGGTTATCGCGAAACGGTGCCTGTCGTCGAGGTTGAAAATCTTCGCTTTGTCGAGTTTCAGCACCTCCGTCACGTATATGATGAGACACATCAACGCTTTGTTCCTGGTGTCGTCGCCCTCGGTCGTACCTATGATGATATGCAACAAGAGGCGATGGGACTCTCGAGTGCTGAAGCAAAGTATCGAATGAACACAGTAGGACTGAATTGTGTTGACGTTGCGATGCCGTCACTATTTGTATCCATGGCCCACGAATTCTTTACGCTCTTTTACATTTATCAAATCATGTGCTATTATGTCTGGTACTATTTTTCGTACTGGAATATGGGGATTGTGATGACGATTGTCGTCCTCGGTGCAGCTGTCGTGAATATCTACACACAGCGTCAAATTCAGTCCTCGATTGTTAAAATGACACGATATCGTACGGACGTGACCGTATTTCGCAGCGGGGAGTGGTGCGTTCTGTCGTCGTCTGACGTCGTTCCAGGTGATCTCGTCAAGGTGTCGGAGAATTGGGAAGTACCGTGTGATATGGCCATTGTCAAAGGCACGACGGTGTGCGACGAGTCAATGTTGACGGGCGAATCAATGCCGGTGCAGAAATTTCCAATCCCGGAACACAGCTCGGAAGTGTATGAGCCTGAAAAAGCAGGCAAGAAGCACACTTTGTTTGCTGGAACTCGTGTCTTGTCCTCCGGTCGTAATGAAGAGATTTCGGCGATTGTGCAAACCACTGGAGCACACACGACAAAGGGACAATTGATTCAGTCGATTCTCTTTCCAATTCCAATGCGATTCAAGTACAACGAACACTTGAAACTGCTGATTGGACTCTTGCTTCTTTACGCGCTGATTGCTTGTATTCTTGTAATCAACTTTTTACTGAGCAACGGGAAGCTCAACAATCGATATGCTGCATTCTGTTATGCTATCTTCGTCCTATCGTGCGTAATAAGCCCTTTACTGCCCGTTGTGATCACCGTGGGCCAAGTAAACGCAGCACAACGTCTGGAAAAGCTTGGTGTGTTCTCGCTGAATGTGCAGCGCATCACTTTGTGTGGCAAGGTGCGCATTTTTTGCTTTGACAAGACTGGAACGCTGACGAAACAAGGACTCGATTTTCTCGGGATTCAACCCGTGAAAAAACGTCTTTTTCATCCGATTGTCAGTGTCATTACTGACGCATCTTCATCGGAGGAATTGCTCTATGCGTGCACAACGTGCCACTCGGTGGGGTCCCTCGAAGACCGTCTCGTGGGTAACGAAGTCGAAGTTCGCATGTTTACGGCTACAGGCTGGGAATTAATTGAAAAGGAAGGTGTGCAGCCATGTGTGCGATCGAAGAAAGACCCAGAGCTTCAACTCGAATTTATCAAACGCTATGATTTTGACCACCACCGCATGTCAATGACCGTCGTCGTACGGAATCACAAGAGTAATAAATACTATGTATTCTGCAAGGGCTCGTACGAGCGTATGCAACAGCTAAGTTTACCAGGAAGTGTACCAACTGACTATAAGAACGTGGCCGACCGTCTTGCAAAAGACGGGTGTTACGTCTTAGGCCTGTCATACCGTGAGCTCCCGAGTGAGTGGACGCACGACCAAGTTGTGAAATTTGCCGACGACCGCGAGGCTGTTGACGAAAAGTTGTCCTTGCTAGGCCTTGTACTCTTTCGGAATGAATTGAAAAGCGACACGGCGGACGCCATTGCAAAACTTAAAGCTGGGGACATTCGTACGGTGATGATTACAGGCGACAATGCCATGTGCGGCTGTTATATTGCACGTCAAAGTGGCATGGTGGCATCGAGCTCACGTGTGATTTTAGGTGAAATGGTCTCAACAATTGAAAGGAAGAAGCTCGTGTGGCGTGATGTCGACTCGGACGAGGAGTACGAGTTGGCCGCCATTAAGTATTTAGTCGAGCAGGGGGAGGACGTGGAGCTTGCCGTGACGGGAGTTGCATTCGATAATTTAATGTCCATGGGCGAAATCAAGGGATTGTTATTAAATATTCGCATCTTTAGTCGCATGACGCCCGACTCGAAGGTCGAGTGTGTTAAACTTCACATGGAAACGGGTGCAGTAACTGGAATGTGCGGCGACGGTGGGAATGATTGTGGCGCCTTACGCTTTGCGCACGCCGGCGTTGCTCTGAGTGATGCAGAGGCTTCGGTTGTGTCGCCATTTACGAGCAAATCGAAAACAATTCAGTCAGTGGTTGATCTGTGTCGTGAGGGCCGGTGCAGTTTGGCGACGTCATTCGCATCAGTGAAGTTTCTCATTATGTACGGCCTCATTGGCTCCGTGCTTCGATTATTCATGTATTTCCACGCCATCAATATGTCACAATGGTGTTGGATTTTGGTCGAAGGTTTCATGCTCGTGGGGTGTTCGTATGTAATTACGCTATCGAAACCACTCGACGATCTTAAAATAATGCGTCCGACGTCAAGTCTCATTGGGCCCTCTACGCTTTCATCGATTCTTGGACAAGAAGCCATTAACATCATTTATTTAGGCTTTGCAATTCACATGCTGTCCAGTCAAGTATGGTATTGTCCATTCTCACCGGACAATGTGGACGTTGCAAAGTGGTGGCTTATGTCTGATAACCACTTGGCGACCACGCTTTTCTTTACGGTTATTGTTCAGCAACACACTTCAGCTTGGGTCTTTAGTTTTGGCTCGACTTATCGCCAACCGGTTTGGAAAAACGTTTTGCTCATCATTTTCTTTGCAGCTGTTGTTGCTTTCGATCTCTACCTGCTTCTGGGCGAACCTAGTATTGTCACCGATCGATTTCGTATTGCTAGTGGAACCAACGTCATCGGACTCCCAGATATTCCAATGCCAATGAGCTTCCGGCTTAAGCTGCTTGCTTTGCTTCTTGGCAATGTCTTAACTTGTATTTTGTACGAGTATGTGGTGGTTCTCGGCCCTGTGCGCTCGTACTTTCGCAATAAATATCACAAGGACCTCATTCCTATGAACAAGTAAGTGGCAAGTGGTTGCAGCGCCAGTCAAAGCAAAATGGCCATTACTCGTACGAAGCTCCGTCGGTTCACGTTCGTATCCACATGTAACGATTAAAAAAAGCAATTAAAAGCCGAGTCAATTCTGCATGTTATTTGCCGCACTGAAGATCCAAAGACCTAGATTATTCATATTAACAATCGTTCTCACGCATTTTCGAAGCGACCACCTCTGTAAGTAAGCTCGTAGTAGGATACAGAAGACAAAAATAAGCTGGCTATTAAGTCAAAGAAAATAATTTAAACTTCTTTATTAATTTCTTCTCATAAGAAATAATATTTTTTATTTCTCTTTAGGAAATAATATTCAAATAACGGGATACTCTGCACAAGTATGTTATTGTCGTAGTAGAACTTCATGCGTTTTTGAGCTTCATCATTCGGTTTTCGCGGCCTTGAGTAGAGTTTTGTGTCATTCTTGCCCATATTTTTGAGCTCAAAATTAGAAGCAACATCATCTGGCATAGAAGTAGATACCCTAAGTTGGCTTCGAAGGGTTCGTAGAATGTACTGATACCCCGTTGCATCACCTCCCCCCTTAAACAACATGACTGATGTAAAGTGACAGAGAGTCACTATTATGTCTTTCGCTGTAAATTGGAACTTGTTCATTAAACTTTAATCTCAACTTTTGATTGCGCATGGTATCGAAACCTGTGCGCGTCGCCTGTGAGGCAGCAAAGCTGGCAGCTGCACGTGTAGGCGGGCACGTCGTAATGCGGCCACGCTTTACTTAGACATACACCCTAGCACAGCAGGAAGCGGTTTAACCAGCTTCTCTTACGTGCAGTGAGGTAGTTGTGGTGGGCGCGTTAGCGACCTCACCCAACGCACTAAGTACTTTGGTTAAGTGTCGTCACGGGAGCGGAAATCCGGCTCTGCGCACTTACCAAGTAGGAAAAAGTTTTCAGACTGATTTATATTTAATCATATTATATTAAATACCTATTTTTACCAATTAAAATGTCATCTCTATAGATAACACTTAATACGTATTGCGAGCGTATCTTTCTAGATACCATGCGAAACGGATGAGCTGGCCGTCATCCCTCCTAATGTGAATGCATCCATGTGCGTCACATACACAAGGGTAGGTTGCAAATGTGCACCACACTTGAGTGCTGGGTCTAATTACTATTATTTAGTAATTGACCATCCCCTTAAGTACACTAAGTGTACTTAATGGGGGCTGTGATACATTAGGGCAACTTTAGCCCGTTACACCCATCCCCCCCTTTAAGAACGAATTTACGTTTTAATTTCGTCAAAGAGGAGCGAGGAACTGCGAGCAGCTTTACGCGCCGCTAGTTCACTCAATCACTCTAGCGCACGTGTTTCCATACACGGCGCCAAAGATGCCACCTAAAATGGGCCACGTTGGTGGGTCGTCTGCGAAGACGCCCACTCAACCTCACACTAAGCGCACGCGCCGCGTTAATTCGCCGGCCGCGTCAAATGCCTTAGTCGAAACGCCGACAGCTACTGCTGCTGTCGCGTTAACAGGGCTAAAGGATCCATCCCACTTTAACAGTGAGGATGTTGATCCGTCGCTCATTGTCGACTACAATGAGTCGACACCGTTGCCGTCACCTCATAGTAGTGATGCGGACAACGAGCTCATGAGGAAGGATGATGGCGCATTATTGCCCATCCAAACTTCTCTCATGGCTCACAACATGGAGACAGCATCGTTTACGAATGCTGTCCCATCGACAGGTAATGAGAGCGCTGCCCATAAAGGCGCAGCTGCTTCTCCGTTGGGTATTACCACAACGCCTTATGCTCAGACCATACTTCATAATGGTTCTGACATAGAGGATTCGGAGCCTAAAGCTCCGCCGACGACACGTGAACGTGTTCAGTCGGTGTCACAAGCCAGTCGTTTAGAACGCGGCTATGTGACGGGTGGCATTCCAAAGATGCCCCCTCCATCTAAATGGCCTCGTTTAGACGGGCCAAGAGCGTCGCTCCTANNNNCAAGTGTACTTAACGGGGACTGTGTAAAATCAGGGCAACTTTAGCCCGTTACACCATTTGCCCCTTCAACAACGAATTTACATTTTAATTTCGTCAAAGAGGAGCGAGGAACTGCGAGCAGCTTTACGCGCCGCTAGTTCACTCAATCACTCTAGCGCACGTGTTTCCATACACGGCGCCAAAGATGCCACCTAAAAGGGGCCACGTTGGTGGGTCGTCTGCGAAGACGCACGCTCAACCTCGCACTAAGCGCACGCGCCGCGTTAACTCGCCGGCCGCGTCCAATGCCTTAGTCAAAACGCCGGCAGCTACTGCTGCTATCGCGTTAACGAGGCTAAAGGATCCATCCTACTTCAACATTGAGGATGTTGATCCGTCGCTCATTCTTGACTACAATGAGTCGACACCGTTGCCGTCACCTCATAGTTATGATGCGGACAACGAAAACCTCGTGTCGATAAATGCTACCAGTGACACTTAAGCCCTTGCCGGCTGGATCGACGGTCCGTTTCGAAGCGGCACAATTCTGTGTATCCGAATCGGAGCGAGTTTTTACCGACAGTCGAATTTGTCATCAATAATTTGGTGCATGCGTCTACAACGCAGCTCATGAGAGAGGATGATGGCGCATTGTTGCCCATCCAAACTTCTCTCATGGCTACCAACATTGAGACAGCAGCATTTACGAATGCTGTCTCGTCGTCTGCGCTGGATAGCGCAGCGACAGGTAATGAGAGCGCGGCCCATAAAGGCGCAGCCGCTTCTGCGTTGGGTATAACCACAACACCAGCTGCTCAGACCATAACCCATAATAGTTCTGACATAAAGGAATCGGAGCCTAAAGCTGCGCCGACAACACGTGAACGTGCTCAGTCGGTGTCACAAGCCAGTCGTTGAGAACGTGGCTATGTGACGAATGGCATATCACTAATGCCCCCTCCATATAAATGGCCTCGTTCAAACGGGCCAAGAGCGTCGCTCTAGAGCGCGCTCTTCTAGACGCACATTATTATTATGGCGTCTCTTGATCATGGAGGGCTCAGGGAAAACTGCTTAGGCAAATTTCCCTATCTCGATCGTGTTGCTGTCGAATGAAACGCCCGACCAATACGAGGCGATATTCCTGCGCCGCAATCATCCGCATTCCGATGCGATGAAACAGCGGTCGCAGCGAATTAATTTCGCCCGCTTGTGTGTGAAAGAAATCATGGGCGGTACTGTACCCCCTCATTCTTCTCACGACGCTATTTCTGATAGTCCATTTGAGACTAGCGAAGAGGCTTCAGCTGGTGCTTCTTTTCTTAGGCAGCCACCAAGCGGGGCAAATCAATACGTAGGGTATCGATCGGTTCCCAAGAGTCGAAACTCTTCGGGTAACCTGTGTATTGGACGAGGATCTGATACCTTTGCCTCACGGAGCGGTGGGCAAGCAAGTAGGTGGGCGATCCCGCCCACCTACTCGTGGCTGCCTTACCTTCGTCCGCTCAGTCACATGCGTTGAGCTCTGCTGAACGACGTATTGCGGATCTCGAGGGTCAAGTCTCGCGACTGACCTCGGATCTTGTTGATGTCCGAGCGAAGGCTCGTCAGGGTTATGAACGCCTGAAGACTCGCTGGGCCTCTTTGAGAGGATAATGCTGAGGGATCCGCGTTACACGTATGATGTTCCTCGCTCTCCAAGTCCTGTTCGTGGTGGGAGGCGTCGGTCCGACAGCTTTTCGCCTTCTCCGTCTCCCTCACCCGACCATGGAAAAGTCAACTATCTTTTCCGCGTTGGAATTAAAGGATGGCTACTATCTGGTACTCATGAGAGAGTGCGATGTAGCCAAAACGGTAGAAAGCACCCAAGCGGTATGCTTACGGAATGACTTGTGATGCCCAAAGGTTTAAAAAACGCACCGGCGACATTTAACTGAGTGGTGGCTCATGTGATGGGTTAGCACCGTGTCTACGCGCCCCATTACTTTGACGATGTATTCGTGCATAGTAGGGCCGAGGACGGGCTGAGCGCAGTAGAGTCGCACAAGCGTCATTTAGAAGCTGTGTTGCAGACTTTGAAGGACGCTTAATTGCACGTCAATTTGCAAAAGTGCGTCATAGGGGTCCCTGAGATACCTGTGCTGGGTTGCATCTTAGGTACAGATCTATGTGGCGAGCTTCTTTTTTCCATACACCTCGTTAAGTACGCTTTACAAGCGTGTAATTTAGGACAGTTAGCAAGTTACACAGGTTAGGAACAATGTGCTATTTTTGACTTTAATGCTACGCCGATTTCCATGTGTGATTATTAACATGAGTCCGTTTTGATAAAGGTATTTTCCTGATCTCCCCTCGCTTATTCTTAAGCTTATTTCATCCATTATATAGCAAATCAAATGTCATAATTACAGCCCGTCACATTTCATTAAAAATATCAACGTTGAAATCTCCGTTCACGATCAGCAACGTTGAAATATCCGCGCACGACGAGCAACATCAAAATCTATCGTCAATCATCAGCTTTTGAAACCAACTGCAGTATTTTCCGCAGGCGCTATAGCGTACACAACACCCAGAGTGTCATCTAGGAATACAGGAATCGATGCAAAAGCAAAGAGACTTTTTGGGTCAGTGCCCTTATTAAGCATGGTTCTCTCTATTTAATATTTTGCGTTGACTGATTGATGCAATCCTGTTGGGAGCCCCGCTTCGAGCCTGCTCACGCCTCAGCTCATCCTGAGTCTGAGTGACGGACTCCGCCGCAGTAAGGCTCTGTCCTCGGACGCGGCACTCCGCTGTTCGAGCAGGAATGCGTCAATCTGAATAAATGTTGCTCAGGAGGACTGTTCGAGAGCCTGTCCAGGGCTTATTCACCAATTCCCTGCGCCAAGTGCTCTGCCACCTCCCGATGATGTACGAGAGGTGGGGGGAAATGAGCCCAATCGATATTGAGGCTAATTATTACGTACACGCTTAGAGATGGGAGTCGTGAGGAGGATTACAAGTGCTACCAAGTGTAGGCGTGTACGTCTTAATGCAGTCACGCTCTACTTAAGCGCACACCCTTTCACAGCGTGGAAGCGATTTGATTGACTTCTTGTTGGAAGATTTTTATGTGGCTTACATGACAGTCACAGGAGTCGATGATGGGCGACTGTTCGCGGCTACGACGTCAGTGAAACGACCGCGCTATGGTTAAAATGCACACTATGCAGGGAGGTATAGGAATACATATAAACAGTTTCACATTTACACTCAAACAACGAGGTTGGTTTTTTACACAGGAATCTTTGTACTTCTCTCACGTGCAGAGAGGTTGTTGTGGTGGGTGCCTTAGCGACCTCACCCAACGAACTAAGTTCTTTGATATACATGTCGCCACGGGAGCGGTAATCCGGCTCCTCGTGCGCACTTATCAAGTAGGAAATAGTTTTCAGACTGATTTATGTTTGATTGCATTATATATACGGAACGGTATAGATACACACCCCTTTTGGTATAGCCACACACCCTCCCCCTGTATTGAATAAAGATGTCCACTAAAATATTTTCACTGTATGGCCGTTCCATGGATCCCCCTAAATTACATTTGGAAACCGATATAGCCAAGCCTTTTAATTATCTATTTCTGTATTTATGAGAGTAGCGTAATGTTAGCAACTTGTTGATAACTAGAATTCATATTGAGGAACCTTTATGCAGGCCTTCCGTGTAACGGGCTAGAGTTGCCCTAATGTTACACAGTCCCCATTAAGTACCTTTGGTACTTAAGGGGATGGTCAATTACTAAATAATAGTAATTAGACCCAACACTCGGGTGTGGTGCACATTTGTGACCAACCCTTGTGGATGTGATGCACATGGGTGCATTCACATTAGGAGGGATGACGCCCAGCGTCATCCATGATGACGGCTAGCGTCATCAGTTACGCGAGGTATCTATAAAGATACGCTCGCAATACATATTAAATGATATCTATAGAGATATCATTTTAATTGGTAAAAATAGGTATTTGTATTTAATTCTATTAAATATAAATCAGTCTGAAATTTACTACCTACTTGGTAAGTGCGCACGAGGAGACGGATTACCGCTCCCGTGACGTCACTTCACCAGAGTTCTTAGTGTGTTGGGTGAGGTCGCTTGCGCGCCCACCACAACTACCTCACTGCACGCAAGAGAAGCAGGTGCAAACCGCTTCCTCGCTGTGCTAGGGTGTGTGCTAAGTAGAGCGTGGCCGCATTACGACGTGCCCGCCTACACTTGGTAGCACTTGAAATCCTTCCCACGACCCGCATCTCTGCGTGTGTACGTGAGGATGAGCCTCAACATTGATTGGGCTCATTTTCCCCACCTCTCCGAACATCATCGGGAGGTGGCAGGGCTAATGGCGCAGGGACTTGGTGAACAAGCCCTGGCCAGGCTCCTGGGTAGTCCTCCTGAGCAACATGTTGCTCAGTTGGAGCAGTTTGAGGCATTTGTGCTCGGACAGCGGAGGGCCGCGTCCGAGGCACAGAGCCATGCTGCGGCGGAGTCCGTCACTCAGACTCAGGATGAGCTGAGGCATGAGCAGGCTCGGAGCGAGGCTCTCAACAGGACTGTTGAGATGCTCTCTGCCAAAATATTAAATAGAGAGAACCATGCTTAATAAGGGCACTGACCCAAAAAGTCTCTTTGCTTTTGCATCGATTCCTGTATTCCTAGATGACACTCTGGGTGTTGTGTACGCTATAGCGCCTGCGGAAAATACTGCAGTTGGTTTCAAAAGCTGATGATTGACGATAGATTTTGATGTTGCTCGTCGTGCGCGGATATTTCAACGTTGCTGATCGTGAACGGAGATTTCAACGTTGATATTTTTAATGAAATGTGACGGGCTGTAATTATGACATTTGATTTGCTATATAATGGATGAAATAAGCTTAAGAATAAGCGAGGGGAGATCAGGAAAATACCTTTATCAAAACGGTCCTTTTTAATAATCAGATATGGTTATTTGCTTCGCATTATTGTCTATATTAGCACGTTGTTGCTAGCCTTTGTAATTGGCGCAAATCCTTTACATGCCGTGGGATTGGCCATTCCTTTACTGATTTTACCTTGTCTGGGTCTGCTCGTACACCATGTGTACCTAAGATGCAACCCAGCACAGGTATCTCAGGGACCCCTATGACGCACTTTTGCAAATTGACGTGCAATTGGGCGTCCTTTAAAGTCTGCAACACAGCGTCTAAATGACGCTTGTGCGACTCTACTGCGCTCAGCCCGTCCTCGGCCCTACTATGCACGAATACATCGTCAAAGTAATGGGGCGCGTAGGCACGGTGCTGACCCATCACATGAGCCACCACTGTAACGGGGCACTGCTGACTTGTACTGCTTCTGTACAAGTCCACTTCGCACTGCCTCAGTGCGAGTGGTGTCTCACGTCACTTCACGTACATTAGTTGCTTTAAAGAGGGTTAATTAAAAGCTGTATTATTATAATTAGGTTCTTCTTGTCTATCTACTTAATACTAACTAGATTATAGACTAATACAAAACATGTACTTAAAGTCTTATCTGTCTTTCTCTTTGCGTGCGTCCAGCGCTGACTGGACCGCGGAGAAAGTAGATATAATGATCTATATCTTCCAATGGATAAGCTTTAGAATTACCATGTAAAGTAATATTCTCCAAATATTATCTACTTTTATTTAATATATTAAATAACAACCTTGAAGTGTTAATTTTATGTAACGATACACCCCGTTGAATCACCCCTCCCTTAAACGACAATCACTCTGACTGTCATTGGGTAGACTGGTCACTATAAGACAACTTTATTATAAACGATGTTGATTGGTCAGATTCATCATTTTTTATTCTATCGCATGGTTGACAAGTCCATGCGGTATGCGAATAGTGCGGCGCCTTCGGCTGCGGTTCGTGCAGCCGCGGGCGACGCATTATTGTCTCTTGCGGCAGACGTTCCGTCTGCCGTAGTGTCATCTTCTCCCGCAACTATAAATGTTGCGGGTGCACGTGGTGATACACCACGTGAACTTGAACCCTCTTTGAGGGTCGACTACGAATGCGAGTCGGACGAATGGCCGACTCGGGGAGAACAGAGCAGTTGCCTGATCATCGTCAGGCAGCTGACTATGAGCTTCGAATAAGAAGGCTCATTCGAGTAGACGTGCTGGTAGCATTCGCTTCAGCATGTTCGGTTCCGAAAATGAGGATGATTTCTCATCGCCAGTACCGTCTCCCTTGCCGTCACCCGCAAATATTATGTGCGTGGACGATGGTGTAAGCCATCGTAACAAAAGTTCTTGTGGGACCCCTGCTTCAGTGGGTTCCACTCAGGGGGTCATAGTGACTAGAATGTCTCGTCTTGCCCATGACATAAAGGCGTGGCTTTTGCCCGAATAGCTTATTAATAGCTTGTCTGGAGAGACTGCTCCTCACAATAAATATCCCTTATTTATGGCGACAAAGCTACATGGCCTTGATCCCACCGCGAAGAACTTTCGCGCTGAGGAAGTTTTTATCCCGATGCTTTTATCAAGCATCGATGACATAGTAGCACCAATAAGCGAGATAAAGTCTCGCTTATGCAAGCTTGGAGCGCGTTCATTCGCAATGTCAAAGACATTGGACGCGATGCCTGGCTTCAAAGACTTAACGCGATTCGCGTTAACTTTAAGAAACGAACTCCAACCCGTGCAAGGTAAAAATTGCATCGGTTGTCACGTGAGGGAGGACTTCCATGCCTCACGTGGGGTGATCCCTGTCCGTGATATGTTGACAACACGAAGCGAGTAAAGATGATGTCTATTCCCTTTCTTCGCCCTTGGATCACTTCGATGGACGAAAGGTAACCCTTCTGTCGCACCTGAAAGCTAAGCTAAATCGCTTTAGCTACAGCGATGGCCTGTTATGGCATCAGCTGTCGCTTTGTGATCCCTTGAGAATCTATGTGCCTCGTGACACAGATCTCAAGCTGATGATCTTTCACGAGCTCCATGATGCGCCATCTAGTGGGCATCTGGGCCGTGATAAGACATTCTTACGAGTGTCAGAGGAATTTTGGTGGCCACATCTATATAGATGGGTGGCCAACTATATTCGCTCTTGCGAACAGTGTCAGCGCATTAAGCCTGCACCGTCCAGCAGTGCGCCACTGAAGCCGCTACCGATTCCAACCAACTGTTGGAAGTCAGTAAGTCTGGACTTCATGTTTGGCATGCCGCCCGATCATAAGGGTCGGACAGGGCTAGTCGTCTTTGTAGACAGACTGAGCAA